>NC_043008.1:14211939-14234439 GCF_006345805.1 Octopus sinensis
TAAGAAACTGAGTTGAGTAGTTCTATGTCTGTGTCGTTTCTGGAAGACACTTAATGGAAGAGACGGTACATTACGAAGACTGAGACTTGTAATTGTGGTAAAGAATTTTGTTTGCCATAAAATACGCAGCAGTGTCTGTCGTTAACATTATACAGCCGTACATCCTGCTGGTTCTTTCGTATTTTTGCACAAGGACAAAGCTAGCCATTCATTGGAGATAAGAAGGGCAATCACATCGAGTTTAATGATCACCTGATACTAATTTCCTGAGTACTGAGGGAATGAAAAGTCAAGGTCGACCTTCATGGAATCTGAATTCAGTAAAGCCGGACGAAAATACGCCGTGCATTATATCCGGTGTGCTGACGATTCTAACGTGCAGCTTTACAGTTCTATATTTAAGAGATGAAGAATAATGTACATTATGTACATCATGAAGAATTATGTAAATATACCCAAGGGCATATGACTGTGGCCATGCTGGAGCACCGCCTTTAGTCGCGTATATCGATCCCAAGACTTATTCTTTGTATGCCTAGTACTTATTTTATCGGTCTGTTTACACACCAACATCGGTTGTCAAGCGATGCTTGGAGGACAAACACAGACACACAAACACAGACACACATACACACACACACACACACACACACACACACACACACATATATATATATATATATATATATACATATATATATACACATATACGGCGGGCTTCTTTCAGTTTCCGTCTACCAAATCTACTCACAAGGCTTTGGTTGGCCCGAGGCTATAGTAGAAGACACTTGTCCAAGGTGCCACGTAGTAGGACTGCACCCGGAACCATGTGGTTGGTAAGGAAGCTACTTACCACAAAGCCACTCCTAAGCCTATTTAAAAGCCTAGCCAGGCTCATGGGCCCGGTTTCCCAGTTTCAATGGCGTATGTGTTCCCAAGCTGGACAGGACGCCAGTCCATCGCAGCGTTACTCCTTTTTGCCAGCTGAGTAGACGGGAGCAACTTGAAATGAAATGTTTTGCTCAAGACCACAAAGCGTCGCACAAGTCCAGGAATCAAAACCACAATCTTACGATCATGATGCTCACACCCTAACCACCAAGCCACGCGCCTCCACTTGGGAGAAATACTAATTCTTTGAGCCAGTCCGTCTTTGAAGGAAAGACAAAAGTTGCTCATAACTCGTTCACACCTGCCCAAAATAGAATTTATCCAAATTTGCGAAGTTGAATTTAAATTTACTGACAAACATGATTTCTAGTATTCGCAGAATCCTTTTACAAGCAATTACGCAAAAGCATTAGTTAACCATTTGAAGTGAATTTAATTCTTATATGTACAGCATATAACAATTCAAATGCTAGAATGTTTATGGAATGTGCGCAGTATATCAATGTATACTTTTACATAAACCATAGTTTCTAAAGAATTGCATTCACTGGTTTCTCTGTAAATTCAATTAGAAATATCAGACCAATTAAATATTATCATTTTATAATATATTCTTAATATTGTTTTCTTCGCACGAAATTAATTAAAAACTTGGAACTTTAATTTTTAGTTTTCAAATGAAATGAATTCTCGACCGAGCGATTGCTTTTCTCAAATGCATTTAAGTCATATGACAACTGAACGAGTACTTTAATGGATGTGTGTTAAATAGAGTGAACAGAAATCAAATAGCAAATGAAATAATTTAATATTTAAAATAATAAATTTCATACAAATTTAAGAATAATGTCTTACTTGACTAAATTTCTGAGATGAGTTATTGCTATAATAATTGAAATTTTCTAGATTATTAACTTTCTCTTCCGTTCTTTGCTCTGCGTCTGAATGAGTTCAGACACAATTTGTCATCAGAAATCCGGTTCGTTTACACGTTTACACCTACGTTTCCTGTATGTGTTAAGTATAAAGTTTCTAGGATCAAACTACAGGCGGAAAATATAAACATATATGAAAAGAATTCCTGCAATCCATTTTTGTATTTTTCCAACCAATGTTTTCTAAATTTTTTCGTTTCCTTCTCGTTTAGTCTGCACAGAAACAGCAGCATCATGTCTATCCACTGTCACTTAGCAACTGATGTCAACTTCCTTTGACAGTAGTTGGCTATAAAACATAGATGTCCTTAATCTGTTCAGAGCAAACAAGAAGAGCCAGAAGAAAAATTGAAATTAAAACTTGTCAAAAATCTAGAATATCAATAGACAGATAAATAGACCGTATATATAGTAGTAGTAGTAGTAGTAGTAGTAGTAGTAGTAGTAGTAGTAGTAGTAGTAGTAGTAGTAGTAGTAGTAGTAGTAGTAGTAGCAGCAGCAGCAGCAATAGCAGCAGCAGCACCATCAGTAGTAGTAGTAGTAGTAGTAGTAGTAGTAGTAGTAGTAGTAGTAGTATTAAAAACTGAGAAAAACAACGCGAGGACGTAGCACATAAGACGCTCAGAGAAGTAAAAGAGTGATTAATTTACATTTCGAGCATAGTTTGTCTTCGGAATCAAGAAAGATCGGAAAGTCCGAAGGAAAAGAAAGAAACAGGAAATAAAATCGCGAACAGTCCACGTATAGTTACATTTATATATACATGCATACATACAAACGTGCACGCTCACACGAACGCGCTTACGCAAATATATATATATATAATATATATATATATATATATAATATATATATATATATATATATATATATATATACATACATACATACATATATATATATGTATATACATATATATATATATACATATATATATATATATATATATATATATGTATATATGTATGTATGTATGTATGTATGTAGCTATATAATTATATATATATATTTAAGGATGAAATAATGAAATGCCCTATTTTCTTATGCATCATGTTTGAAAGACGTTAACTCTAATGTTTTATTCTGACATTTCTTTGTTTTACGACATTGTAAAGTTACATTATCCCTTGTAGACGGAGTACGGTTGGACATGTTTTTGCAAATTAATGCCCAACCGTACTCCTTGTTGACTCCAACTTATTCAGTTATATATATATATATATATTATCCAAGAATCTAGATGTAGAAAAAAGTTACTTCAAGCAATCCGTATAAGGTATAGAAAACGTCTGTCAAAGATAATACTGGATTAATGAAACGGAATGTTGTGGAATTTTTTTGAATCGATGTAGAATAAATTGAAAAAAGTTCTCTTCGAAATTTTACCGTAGGCGACCAGGCTTGCCGAGTATGCGAATAAGAACAAACGTGTTAAGAAGTGGAATATATATGTTTCATAACAACCTGACCGCGGGCTCCTCGTTAGGTGAGGTTATGTTAATTGAAGGCAAGTTGATATTGAAAGTCTATTTGCGTTCAATGATACAAAAGCTTACATGCATAGACACACACACACACACACACAATAAACACTCACTACGCCCGGTCTGAGAATGAGAAACCGCGATCCTACAATTGCGAGTCCGCTGTCCTAACCACTGGGCCATTGCGTCTTCACCATATATATATATATACATGTGTGTGTGTGTGAGTGTGTGTGTGTGTGTGTATGTGTGTGTGTGTGTGTGTGTGTGTGGTGTGTGTGTGTGTGTGTGTGTGTGTGTGTGTGTGTGTAAATATATATGTATATACAGTCGCCATGATAGATCGTTAGCCACTACACACATTTTTTTCTCTCCTTGTTTTTTCTGTGGCCCTTTCAGTAGAAGAGCGTAGGCTCGAAACGTGAAAAACTTTTTCTATTCCTGAGCATTATACTAATACATCTGTTTGTTTTGTACACCACCTGTCTTCGTCTTTTGTTTTTTCGTAAATTCTCCCTATATATATATATATATATATATATATATATACATACACAAACTTACATATATATGCATATTTGTACCTATAAACATATATGTATGCATGTATGTATTTAGATATGTCTAGCCGATGTAGATTAAAGTCAAATATTTCAAAAGAATTGCTACAGGGAATTACCTAAGTCAACAATGTTTTACTGTTAGTATACTTTTTCTGTTTCAGTGACAAATTAATTGTTATTCACGATTGCCAAATGTTTTTACTATTAAAAATGCCACGTTTTTTTTGTATTATCTGAATGCTGTGCCATATTTTATGAAGAATTATTCACTTATTGGAAACTATGAAATATTTTCTGTTTAAAAATCAATCGTCCTTTTCCATAGTGCTATTTTTAATGTTCTATGGTCAGAAGCTTTCAAGCGATTATTGCTTCTCTTCCAAAACTTTTGGTTATTTTTTCTCTTTTTCAGAAACTAAAAGAGACTTCTATCCAACAGGGACATTTTCACTTTTTCCTCAAATCCAATTAAAATAAACATGATTTAATATTTATTTTTTTCATAAAATGCAAAGCAAGGAATCGCACATCATTAAATTATAGAACACTAAGCACCCCAACTACTAAATAAAAGAGAAAGCATTAAAATTAAAAAATTAATAATTAACTAATGTTGCTGGAAATATGAAGGACCTAAATGGTCCATTGAAGTTGTATGAAAGCTCATAGGAAAGCCATCGGAATCGTCCAATAGAAACTGCATGAATTTTATGTGAGGTGTTCATGAAAATGTTCTACATTATGATTTTTCAATTACAGGAAGGATTTTATGGATCAAGGCATCAATAAAAGCATTTTAAACAGGTTTTAGTGGAATCTGAATTGAATAATACACCCAAAGGAAGGCTTCAATGACTCATTGCAATGGAATCGTCAAATTCTATTTCCAATATGAATTAAAAATTGTTTAAGAGAGCTTTGATTAACGCATTCCTATGATGCTATTACCATTGTAACAGAAGACTAACCATAGCGGCAAACAGACGCAGGTAATGCTTACCTGATTATATAGAATTCGCAATTACTATTATGGTTAATATCAACTTTATTATTAATGGCTTAGGAAATACATGAGTTCCCATCTTTAAAAGTATAATTAGATACCTCTTGAATAAAATTATTCACAGTTAACACGGGGTTTATGTTTCGAAACAAAAACATTCAGGCTTAACGAATATCATTAAGGTTAACAAGTTCTTTGCGAATATTTCTTGACAATATTTAACAGACCCTTAGGCGGTGAGCTGGCAGAAACGTTAGCACGCCGGGCGAAACGCTTCGCGATATTTCGTCTGCCGTTACGTTCTTCGATAACGTACATAATATCGAAGTCTCTTCGATATTATGTAAATAGATGAATTTATCTGTAACTCTAATAAGTGGCACTTATTCGGTAGCCATGATAAAACTCCGAGTTTCGGATGTCTGGGTGGAAATCCACGCCGCCATCTCTTCAGTTATCCGGCCATCGCAAAAATTGCATTTTTTCAGATGGCCGGATAAGTGAAGAGATGGCGGCGTGGATTTCCATCTAGGCATCCGAAACTCGGAGTTTTATCATAGCTACCGAATAATTGTCACATATTACATTTACAGATATATATATATATATATATATATATATATATATATATATATATGGTGGGGGAGAGTTCACAAAATAAAAACAAAAGACGAAGACAGATGGTGTAGACAACAAACAGATGTATTAGTATAACACTCAGGAAGTGGAAAAGTCTTTTACGTTTCGAGCCTACGCTCTTCCACAGAAAGAAACAAGGAGAGAAAATAAAGAATGTGTAGTGGCTAGCGATTTATTCATGTATATATGTATATATATGAATGTGCATGTGTGAGTGGCATTTATATGTGTGTATATGAGCGCGCGTGCGACCCCCTGCGTCTGTGTGTATTTATTTTTGCTTCTCTGTGCAGTTGCGATAAAAAAACACATTTTACATTACTCTGAAGGATTGGCCCATATTTTTGTGGAGTACAATCTTATTATTCTTTAACAAGACAGAAGCTTCAAAGTTTCAGCCAGTTAGGCATCAATGGACAGTCTGATGATGGCTTCAGTGGCCGAAACTTCGAATACATGATCAATATTTTCTCCTTAAAGACCAACACACAAGCACACACAAACACACACACACATACATTGTTTATAGTTATCAAATGTATGTACTGTACATAAGCTCATTCTCTCCTTCAAATCGACATTGCCTGAACTGACGCATGGCGTACCATGCGTCTGGAGTGGAAAGGATCGCAGGACATCGTGAGATGAAGTGTTTTGCTCAAAAATACAACGCACCATCGGTCTACGAATTGAAACCACGATCTCCCGATCATCAGGACAACATCTTAACCAAAAGGCCATACGTTTTCACTATATAAGATCTCTGTGTGTGCGTATGTGTGTCTCTCTTTACGTATATGTGCGTATGCATGTATCTCTTTACTTATATGTGTATCGATGATTGTGTCTTTGTATTTATGTACATTGTCTCTGGTTGGAAGATAACCAAGACACAATGAATTCCATTCATTGTTTCTTAACTATATTCTTATATTCTGCGACTGTGTACTCGCGTCAGTATAAGACTTTTGCGGTTGCTATGGTAAGGATTTGCATTTATACATCTGTAAAAAAATCCATTAAGACGCATCTGTGATATATTCGCTTTTCAATTAGTGCAAAATTACGTTCTTAATCCGCTTCTGTGCATTCAAGTTTGTTTTCAGGTGTTTTTCGTTGTTGTAGAAGTGAGATTCTTTAGATTAGACCTGGCACAGTAACCTTCAATAGTCAAGCATTCAAATACGATGGTCTACTTCTTCCACATACTTTGTTCGCTCGGCGTGTACTAGAAAGTTAAAATACTAGAAGTTCCATTGAATTAAACGTTTCATGGGCAATAGCATCTGTATTGATAGGGGCTCGAATACAGTACTTGATATTCAAACATCACGCAGAGCGAAATGATTAGCCGTATTTCGTCTGCCGTTACGTTCCGAGTTCAAAATACGACGAGGTCGACTTTGACTTTCATTCTTTCGGGGTCGATAAATTAAGTACCAGAGATGTACTGGGGTCGATGTAATCGACTTAATCCGTTTGTCTGTCCTTGTTTGTCCTCTCTGTGTTTAGCCCCATGTGAGTAGTATTTCGTCTGCCGATACGTTCTGATTTCAAATACCTCCGACGTCGACTTTGCCTTTCATCCTTTCGGGGTCGATTAAATAAGTACCAGTTATGCACTGGTGTCGGTATAATCGACTTAATCCATTTGTCTGTCCTTGTTTGTCCCCTCTGTGTGTAGTCCCTTGTGGTTAGTAAAGAAATAGCTGTTTCGTCTGTCTTTGTGTTCTGAGTTCAAATTCCTCCGAGGTCGACTTTGCCTTTCATCCTTTCGAGGTTGATAAATAAAGTACCAGTTGCGTACTGGGTCGATCTAATCGACTGCCCCACTCCCCAAAAATTTCGGGTCTTGTGCCTAGAGTTCAAACATATCAAACGAAAGTTGTTTCGAGATTTTGACCCCGATGAAGTCGAAAACACTGGACAAAATCTCCGAACTTATTGAAGCAACCAAAGGAGCACAAGTCCAGATGATTGGCGAAGGAAGAAAACGTAAATGTCACATATACGTGAGCATCTGACATTTAAAACTTATTTGCGTTCAATGATACAAAATTGGTATATCACTGACGCTTCCAGCATAGAGAAGCTTTCAGACCGGTTACAACATCTGAGTAAATGATTTTTCGCCAAAATTCAGGGAAGGTTTAAGCGTAAGCCAATCTGCTTAAGCTCTTACTGACTGGTTGGTTTGCCAATGGTATTGCTTACGAAACACTGTAGAAGAGAAAGCGACATTGCTGCCTCTAGATACAAGCTCCTCTGCATCAACGTTCACCTTATCCCAACCTGCCAGCGTATTAGCTGGAACCTTTCCTCTCACCGCCCGCGTGTTTAAAGTTGACAGAACTGACATGAAGTAGAAATCGTTGATATAAAGTTTGGCAAATCAATTTTTATTTCTTCGGTGATTTAATTAATCTCATTAGTGGGATTTATTAAATTAATCAGAGTGAATGGAATTGTCATTAAATAGAAGAGATAAGTCATAATTCAGTCCTCAAATCGTTCACCTGAGACTGTTTGACAGCTGCTTCTCCAATAAATCCTTATCAATCAATGGATATTACAACCAGGAGAATACCGCTGGCACGTTTATCCGGTTAAGCATTTAAATCTAATTATCAATGATCTAAAGTATGCATCGTCGTCGTCACCAACCTCATCAACATCATCACCACCAAAAACATCCCATCATCATCATCACCATCATCATCATCGTAGTCGTCGTCGTCATCGTAATTCTCTTCGCAGCCATTATTATCCTGAATATGAATATCCACAACATCATCATCATCATCCTTGCCGTAGTCGACTTTATCATCGCCCCCTAATCATCATCATCATCATCATCATCATCATAAAAACTATGTTTTCTTGCTTCTATGACGTCCATCATCTTTGTTGTTGATGCTGCTGCTGGAATAGCTTCAAACAATTTCTCTAACAAAATCCGTATCATCCGGCGTCATCATCATCATCACTAACATCACCACCAACACCATCATGATTATCACTACCACCACCACCATCATCGTCGTAATCATCAACATCACCATCATTTTCATTATCAACATTTCTTTGTTATTGTAATCGTCGTTGTCATCAACATCACCATCATGATCATTAAAACAGTCACCTATACATTTCACTATATACACCGTTTTCGCACTAGGACCATGAACGCCAGAAAGATACAGCCTGTTGTATAATAAACTGCGTGAGATCAAGGCAACCTAAGCTGGAAACATAGTACAAAGGAGAAAAATACAATGAGATTAATAATATGAATTTAATTTAGAGCGCAGGTACATACGTTAGGCAAGTTACTTCTCAGGTAACAATATATGGCGAGAATAGTCGGTGTTTGGTGTAAAGAAAAAAACCTGTGTGTTCGACAGTGGCACAACGGAAGCAATCAAAGAACAAATGTGGTAAGATCGAGCCGACGGATATTGTGTTTCACGGACGAAGTTAGGCTGGATTGAAAGGATGTGCTGCAAGATCTGTCTAAACATTTTCAATATTGAGAGACAGGTGTTGAAACGACGACGGCTGCGATGATGATGATGATGATGATGACGATGATGACGATGACGATGACGATGATGATGATGATAAGAATCAACGGCGATGGTGATGAAGACAACAAATATAACAATGGCGATGGTGATGACTGGGATGGCAATGATGACGATGATGGTGATTATGATGATGATGATGGTGCTGATGATGATGATGATGATGATGATGATGATGATGATGATTATGATGATGATGATGATAACGACGACTATGATGATGATGATGACGACGACGATGACTACAAGAATGATAGAGGAAGAGGAAGATTATGATGATGACGATGATGCTTATCATCATAATCATGACGATGATCATGATCATGATGATCATGATGACGATGACGGCGACTGCAACGACGACAACGGCGATGAGAAGAATGACGACGGTGACGTTATTGATGACGACTATGGCGATGATGATGACGACGATAATGTTTATGACGATGATGATGATGATGAGAACAGTGATAATTGATGAAGACGATGATGAGTTGATGATGCTAACGATGATAATAAGAATCAATGGTGACGGTTATGAAGACAATAAATATAACAATGGCGATGGTGATGACTTGGATGGCAATTACGATGATGATGATGATGGCGATGATGATAATGACGATGACGATGATGATGATGATGATGATGGTGATCAAGAGGATGATGGAGATGATGATAATGACGATGATGATGATGATTATAATGAGTGTGATAGCGATGATGATAATGACGATGATGTTGATGATGATAATGGTGATGATGATAATGATGATGATGGTTATGATGGAGATGATAATGACGACGGTGATGACGATGATGATAATAACGATGATGAAGATGAGGAGGATGATGATGATGATAATGAGGATGATGGTGATGATTTTATTGATGATGATGATGATGATGACGATTATTATTATTATTATTATTATTATTATTATTATTATTATTATTATTATTATTATTATGGCGGCGAGTGCATATAACCAAAATTCCTAGGTTTCTTGACAAAGCAGTAATGACAGAAATATTTTAAATATATAACGTTTTTCTGTTTTGGTTTAATGCTAGTAACGTCGTTCACGCACCGATGCAGTCGCTCTTAACAATACTTCCATTCTTTTATACTTGATAACCGTAATGTTAAACATACTGGCCTCTGAGAGAGAGAGAGAGACAAGAAAAGAATATTGATTTCAGCGAATATATCCACAATTTTAGATGGATCAATGACGAAATAATTCCAGTTGACAGAAAATAGACTACAGGAAGTTTTCTATTTTCTTAACATGTCAGCATTTGTAATTCCAAAACGACTTCAGCTGTGTGGACAGTGGAAACAGCAAATAAAAAAAATAAATAAAATATTGTCAATTCTAAACAACAACCGAGTATTTCTTTCATTTCGTATTTCTAAACTTTATTAGGGGATGATTAAATAAAGATAGAAGCCTTGACAGTAAGAATGTAACATCAACAAGCAATATGACATGTAGTAGACGTATTTATTATGCGGGAGTAATGCAGAGAATGGTGGGTAAGTATATTCTTAAACGAAAACACAAATGACATTGTATATTGGAGACCTGAAAATATATTACTCTTTTACAACTTTCTTTATTGTTATCTGCTCCCCCACCACACACGTCATTTGAAACAGGCTTAGGCCTTCTATGCCAACTCTTCTGTGGATGCATTTGGTACATTAATAGAAAAAGATAAAGGAAATAAGTTAGACAGACTATTGAATATGTAAACGAAAATCTTCAATGATAAGTTCACTAGAGAAATGTTTGCTATAAATAGAGGCTTAAAAGGCGGCGAGCTGGCAGAATCGTTAACACGCCGGGCGAAATGCGTAGCCGTATTTCGTCTGCCGTTACTTGTTCTGAGTTCAAATTTCGCCGAGGTCGACTTTGCCTTTCATCCTTCCGGGGTCGATAAATTAAGTACCAGTTACGCACTGGGGTCGATGTAATCAACTTAATCCGTGTTTAGCCCGTTATGGGTAGTAAAGAAATACGTATTTCGTCTGCCTTTCGGGGTCGATAAATTAAGTACCAGTTACGCACTGGGGTCGATGTAATCAACTTAATCCGTGTTTAACCCGTTGTAGGTAGTAAAGAAATACGTATTTCGTCTGCCGTTACGTGTTCTGGGTTCAAATTCTGCCGAGGTCGACTTTGCCTTTCATCCTTCTGGGGTCGATAAATTAAGTACCAGTTACGCACTGGGGTCTATGTAATCGACTTAATCCCTTTGTCTGTCCTTGTTTATCCCCTCTGTGTTTAGCCCCTTGTGGGTAGTAAAGAAATATATAAATACTAGCTTAATACATAATAGTTTTTTTTTTGTAATTTTGGCACAATGTTAGCAATTGTCAGAGAGTAAAAATCGATCACATCGACAACCCAATGCACCACTGGTATTTATTTTATTTATGTTATTGACTCTGAAAGGATGCAATGTTGATCTCAGCAACATTTGAACTCAAAAGACAAAGAAACGACGCAAAGCATTTTGTGCGAAATTTATCGATTCTATCATCTCGCTTTCGCTTAATACATCAATGCGTATTTTTGGATTATTTAATGTTTTCCTATTCATCCATCACACTCAAAATGTCATTAACTCCATTTTCCATACGAACATTTGTAGTCTTTTCTTGCTTAAATTTTCTTTAGAGATTGTTTGTCGTACAATATATTTCTCAATCCCGATTACAATTCTTCAGGCACCATATTCAACAATTCATTTTATGTTCTGACATATAAATAGACTTCAAAGAAAAATTCTTCAAAATTTTCCACTGACAGTTCACATATGAAAGCAATATTTTAATGTATATGTTTTCTTCAAACCATCTATTAATATTGTATCATTGATATATATTTTTATATTCACTGCTTCCGTCTATTTTTGTCAGTTGACTCGGATGGCAACACGCACTTACATTGACATTTTTGTATTTCATTAGAAACAAAAGTTTTACAAATTGGAAACCTTGGAAACCAAATATAGTTAGATGAATGGTGTATCTGTTCTACTTAAGAACTTATGTGACCTTCCACCGGATACAAGTCATTTTAATGATTTAGATGCACGTCCATATTTGCAAGAACAAAATAGTTATCTTTTTCGTTTCGTTATTGGGAATTTTTTTTCTATTTCGGTTAGATACCCTTAATAACATGTTCTACCCAAATGCGAAACACAAGTTGTACATATCGATTGTATTATAAAAACAAACTTACGAAAGTGTGAGAGAGTAGACAAATGGAAGAAAAGCGTTCTACCATGTATAGTGTACCTTCGACTAGATCCAATGGGCCATTATCTTAAAGTTGTTGTAAGTAACTTCAGCGAAATGCTGCTGCTATTTTTAGTAGCTAGAGATATTTCATACATATAAGAGGTAATGAAATGTAAGGTTCGTGTGTTTCAGTGTCTGTGAAATTTTTAATCATACATATAGTTTCGTTTTATAAATAAGTGTACGAATGACAGTGTAGCTAAGACATTTGCTTCACAAGAATTTCTCTGTGGATTCGATCCTAATGCGCTGTACATTGGGTATGTAGCATTTGCCATAGCTGCTCCATGTGTGTATGTATGTCTGTGGGGGTTGTATTTTCTGATTCCATCTTTGTATATTGCAGAAAGGTATACATATATATTTCTTTACTGCCCACAAGGGGCTAAACATAGAGGGGACAAACAAGGACAGACAAAGGGATTAAGTCGATTACATCGAACTGGTATTTATTTATCGACCCCGAAAGGATGAAAAGCAAAGTCGACTTCGGCGGAATTTGAACTCAGAACGTAACGACAGACGAAATAACGCTAAGCATTTCGCCCGGCGCACTAACGTTTCTACCAGCTCAACGACTTTTTTCAGAAAGGTATACATATAAGTGAGACACAGAATAACCTGAAAACATCCTTCGTCAGAAACATTACAGTGAAACTGTGTGCGGCACGTTGGTATTGTATAACCACAATGTTATTCTTCAGAATCTACGATATAAATAACATAAAATATGAGATAATTATTGCTTTAGTTTTAGATTTTCTAAAGGTCTCAATAGTTATGTTTAACTTAAGGTCATATGGGCCAAGGAAATGACTGCCTGGCGTTACGTTCCCGTCATTTTGTATCTTAGGAAAGAAAAGTACATGTGGATCCCTGGCGTCCATTCATCATATATGATACACATTCCCAATTTTTTTTTCAGCCACCAAATTAAATTGCGACTTGCGGAATGAAATGCTTGTATTAAACAGAACCTGTGAAAGGGGGCACACTAAAAGTCTGAAATGAAGCGTGAGCAATTTAGAAATCCTTATGCTTTGGACAGAAAAATGAAGATGGTTGGTTGTGAAGTGATTGAAATTTGGTTGTTATTTCTCGAAGGTGGTTTGAGACACGGATTTGCTAATGTAGAAACAAGCACGGGAGAGTACTGCAACGGGAATAGTGTTTTATTTTATGACAATATCCTTGAATGGATTTCTATTTGCGATCGTGATGTTCACCATGGTGGATCCCCTCTTCTCGAGCCACGCCTGGCTCATTATGGCCGGTTTCCTTGTTTCCTTGGCGTATAGGTTCCCCACCTGGGCGGGACGCTGGTCCGTCGCAGGTGAGCTGCAAGATGCAGGAGGAAAGAGTGAGAGAAAGTTGTGGCGAAAGAGTCAGCAGAAGTTCGCCATTACCTTCTGCTGGAGCCGCGTGGAGCTTAGGTGTTTCGCTCATAAACACACACATCGCCTGGTCTAAGATTCGAACGCGCGATCCCACGACCGCGAGTCCGCTCCTCTAACCACTAGGTCATGTGCCTCCACACCATGGTGGATAGTACCATAGTAACAAGCGGTGGCACTATAATAACACCGACAAGCGTTCCCTTGATTCGTAGCCTAAAATTAAATTCCATTTAAACATTGGAGTACCCAGTGACTTTGCAATGATTGAAGAGGAATAATTAACTAATCACTGCTAATTAACGATAATCTACAGCAAATCTATTGATCGGATTCTGCATCTGCACACCGAGAGAGCTTAAGCTTAAAATCTTTACAGGAAGTAGGTATATATAGTAGAATTTTATGTGCATAGAGGATAAATTCTTTATTTTTAGGACGCTAACGGATGAGGAGAGGGAGATTGTGAAGTATCCTGATTCGTTTCTTATGCATGGAGAAATTGTCGCATGTATACATATCAAAATAATGTACATACGCACATAACGTACTAATGCAAAGATAGTACTATAAATACGTCGTATAAATATGGACGGAAATATGTATCAATACGCACAACTGTCAGTGTTATGTCAAGTCTAATGATTTTCATGGATTTCAGAAGTTGAAGCCAGCAACTCTGATGTATCATGGTCATTTTCCTGACAATTTAATCCTGCCAAACAATGACAGAGTTTCACATTGATCTGTCAGCGGTTGATATTTACAGCTACAACGCTAGTCGCAATTCTCAAGAGAGATTAAGCCGTACTATTTTTGCGAAGAATATATGTAACTATTTTTTTTTTCACCACAAACGTCAGCATTCAATTTAAATGATAAAACCGATATACTTATAGAGCAGAATGGATGGCACCATTGATTTTTTTTTTCTCCCTTTCTGTCATTGAAAATTCGATTTCTGTATACTACTCAATCTAGGCTCCCACTCTTCGCCTTTTCCCCTCCCATTGCACACATGATATATACATATATGTGTGCGTGTGTGTGTGTGTGTGTGTGTATACTTTATTCTTTTACCTGTTTCAGTCATTTGACTGCGGCCATGCAGGAGCATCGCCTTTGGTCGAAGGACTTATTCTCTGTAATCCTCGGTATTTATTTTATCGGCTTCTTTGGCCGAACCACTAAGTTACGGGGTCGTAAACACACTACCATCGATTGTTTCACAGACACATAAACATTTACACTTGCACACACACACACACACATACATATATATATATATATATATGTATGTATAATTAAATAATAAGGGTAGAATTTGATATTAATCATTTAAAACCAACGGCCTAGAATATTTTTAAAAATCCGAAGATTAAAAATTATTTATACATTTTGGTTTATATATATACATACATACATATGCATATATAAATACTTGCATACTTTGCCTTTCATCCTTTCGGGGTCGATTAAATAAGTACCAGTTACGCACTGGAGTCGATGTAATCGACTTAATCCGTCTGTCTTTCCTTGTTTGTCCCCTCTGTATTTAGCCCCTTGTGGGTAGTAAAGAAATAGATAGTGGACAGGGAATGAAAACAGAACGCTGGACTATGCAACGAACAGAAATTCAACTAAACCAACAGATAATATTTGTCGAAAACGATACGACTTTTAATATTGAAGCATTTCACAAATAATCATAAATATTGTTTATAGAAATAGAAACAAAATGGACAGTGTTGCAAACTTTAACATTTTCAGTAAATAAATCCTTCGATGAGAATTAAGGTTAAAAATAAAAATTTGACATTTTGGAAAATATTACAAATTTACCAATTTTAGACATGTGAAAGGAACCATATTTACTATATTTTACTGGAGTTGCTACGCAACAAATAATTCGATGTGCAAGACGATGATTTGTAATGTAACAACTAGAATCTGATTTATGTAAGTGGGAAGTAAAAATAATGTTATACAAGCGGACAATAAAATGTTGAAACAATGAGATAAAAGCGATGAGAAAGATCTGGGAATTGCAGTGACAGAAAATATCGAGAAATATTTCGCTTCTTTGAAATTTTTTTTCTCTGATGATACATATGTGAGTTCCTCGATGTGGCATATATACAGATATAGATAGCTAGATACATAGATACATACATACATAGGCGCATATGTGTGTGTGTCTCTCTATGTGTGTAAAAATATATATACATATATATATGTGAATACTTTGCACGCGCACACATGCTTATATACTCTTTTAATCATTTACTTGTTTCAGTCATTTGGCTGTGGCCATGCTGGAGCACCGCCTTTACTCGAGCAAATCGACCCAGGGACATTCTTTGCAAACCTAGTACTTATTCTATCCGTGTCTTTTGATGAACCGCTAAGTTACGGGGACGTAAACGACGGGGACGTAAACACACCAGCATCGGTTGTCAAGCGATATTAGGGGGACAAACACAGACACACAAATATATACACACACGTATATATATATGTATGACGGGCTTCTTTCAGTTTCCGTCTACTAAATCCACTCACAAAGCTTTAGTCAGCCCGATGCTATAGTAGAAGACTCTTACTCAAGGTACCACGAAGTGGGACTGACACTGGAACCATGTGGTTGGTAAGCAGCTACTTACCCCACAGCCACTCCTACGCCTATATATATATATATATATATATATATATATATATATATATATATATAAGTATAAATTCATTCTATCTAATTAAAAGCCTAAATATATATATATATCAGTATTTATATAAAGGATAATTATATATAATTATTTGATTTGATTTGAAAACCCCACTGGAATGGGAGAAAGCGCTATTAATCTGAATCATATGATATATATATGTAAAAATGTAATATATAAATAATATCTATAAATATGAACCATCCGATCTTCTGATTACCTCATTCTTCTAATATATATTATATATATATATATATATATATAATTATGTGAAATAGAAAGATGAATAATCTTGTGTAGATTAATCAAAAGTTAACCGATACCTTAGTAGCAAAAATCACAGCAGTAAACAGCACGGTTGGAGGTACAACCATCTGGCGTTGCAAAACCGTGCGTTGGTGCGGATAATTGAAATTAAAACATTATTGGTGAATTGAAGAAATGGAGCTGAACGCAGATTGAACAGAATCGTTATTTCATTCTACACGTGTTTCGAAAGGCACAATTACCAAAATCCGATTGAATAATGGGACCATATTGTGTCTTTCTCTTCAGGAAGAAAAAAGGAAATCCGTTAAGAAACAGAAACAGAACAGAGGCGGAGCAAAAAACCAAATCGAACTATGCTCCTAAGAGCCCATGGCGAAACTGTTTATCAGTGTATGCTGAGAACCGGTGGCTGAAGAATTCTACACAGGTCAGGCATCGGTCAATCATGTGGGTGAGGGTGTATAGATGTTCTTAGTGACCGAGAATAAAGTTCTGACTATTTAGGAATATTGGATGTTTTAATAAGGGGCGAAAAAATCTACTTAGAGATGCCTGACCTGTAGAATTCTTCAGCCACCGGTTCTCAGCATACACTGATAAACAGTTTCGCCATGGTCTCTTAGGAGCATAGTTCGATTTGGTTTTTGCTCCGCCTCTGTTCTGGTTTCTGTTTCTCTAACGGATTTCCTTTTTTCTTCCTGAAGAGAAAGACACAATATGGTCCCATTATTCAATCGGATTTTGGTAATTTGTGCCTTTCGAAACACGTGTAGAATGAAATAAAACGATTTCTGTTCAATCTGCGTTCAGCTCCATTTCTTCAATTCACCAATAATGTTTTAATTATATATATATATATATAAGTATTAAATTATTTATATGTAATTAAAGCCTAAATATATATATATATATATAGATATATATATATATCATAGAAAGGGCAGTAACGGGTAGGGCCACATGCTGGACATAGACGCCAAATGGCGCTGAGAACTACAGTTATTTGCTCGTTTTGCACGGATTGAAAGCGGGGAAAGAGAATAAATAGGATTTATAAAAAAAAAGGTTTAACGCATATCGATTTGGAGTTTAGACTTGTAAAATCTTCCGACCCACTTCAGTTTGGTGCGACTATTTCCACATAAAAATAAACATTTTCACATACAAGTACGAATACCACGTATCCATAGTCATATCTACAAATGTCTAACGACTAACGATACCGTTGGGGGACGTTATGAAGCAGATAGAAGAGACTCGGTGATATTGGAAATAGATAAATTGATGGAGAAGCAATGACAGAAAAATTTAAGGGGCAGTACTTGCGCAGACTGAGACTGATCCTTAAGGCAAAATTAAACGGACGGAATAAGATCGAAACTATCAACACCTGGGTGGTTTCAATCCTTAGATACGGAGCAGGGTTAATCACATGGGCAGTAGACGAACTAAACAGCTTAGACAGAAAGACAAGTAAGTTGCTAACTAGATATGGATCACTCCATCCAAAAAGTGACACAGGATGAAGAGGACTTATTGGATGCGAACACAGCATTAGAGCAGAAGAAAACAACATGGCATGGTATGTAAAAAAAATTCCACAGAGCCGCTATTACGAGAAGTAAGGGGGTCAGGCTTGTGTAAGGTGAAAGATTACAAAGATAAAGCATTATACGAGAAATTGAAAACGATTGAAACTGAAAATAGGTGGGTAAAGATAAGAATGCATGGTCAATTTCATAGGGATGATGAAGATAAGACAGACAGAGAAAAAGATGGTTGTGGATGACTAAAAATGATTTAAAACCGGAAACGGAGGCTCTAATCTGTGCTGCCGAAGAGCAAACACTAAGAACAAACTACATAAAATACAAAATAGACAACACAGGAGAAAGTGATAAGTGCAGAATCTGTGGACAAAACGGTGAAACCGTATGGCATAGTAACAGCCAATGTATGCCACTAGCACAGAAGGAATGTGAAAGACGCCACGACAATATAGCCAGGCTTGTCCATTGGACACTTTGCAGTAAGTATGGACTTAACAGAGCAAAGAATTGGTACGAACACAAACCTGAAGGCATCGTCGAAAATAGAAATGCAAAGATCTGATGGGATTTTATGATTCAGTGCGAGCATGAGATAGAGAATAGTAAGCCAGACATAGTCTTAATTGAGAAAGAAAACAAACTATGCTGGATCATAGAGATAGCATGCCCGGCTGACAACAAGGCATGCGATAAAGAAGAAAGAAAAGTCGAGAGATATGACAGGTTAGCTTGGGAAGTTAAGCAGTTGTGGTCGATAAAAAAGGTAGCAGTAGTACCAATAATTGTCGGAGCCCTGGAGACAGTGAGCAAAAATCTCGAGAAGTAGGTGTAACAAATAGGGGTTGCAATAAGAGTGGAGCACTTGCAGAAAACAGCACTGCTTGGAACTGCTTGAATACTCCAGAAGGTGCTCGAAAAAAAAAAGGGGCGTTACCTTAGTTCACTGGTAATGAACGGCTAACAGTGTAGTACATCTCCAGCGTTAGAACCGTTTGCTTTAGTGAAATGCAATAGAATGACTATGAAATACCTAAGTTTTTTGAACTATGAAATACCTATGTTTTTACTGAATGTAATGGCCCTTCCTGAAAATGAATATCATGAAATATTGTTCATATTACTTGGTCAAAAATCCGTGAGGTAAGGTTACTCACATTAAAGGTTCGTTAACCATTATGAGCTTGCTAATGCCCAAAAAATATAGCTATAAACGGTAGTTTTTATATGTATGTGCGTGGGTGTATTTATATGCATATTGGTTACCCGCGCATATCAAGATCATCACATACAGACGAACAACACACAAACACACATATATAGAAACGTATTATATATTAAAACAGATAGTGCCGAAAGAGAGAATGAGTCCTCTCTTTCTCTCTCTCTGAAAATAAGAGTATATATATATATATTATATATATATATATATATATATATATATTATATATATATATATATATATATGCAGCTATTTATCAGTAATTTTCTATTGACTTTCCCTGACATGAAACATTATATATGTCTTCATAGAACGCTAATAAAATTCATCTATTTGCTCTTTGCTATTATCTTTCGTCTCAACTCCCTGTTTTCCTTCCGTTTATAACTCTCCCCTTTACCACCTCACATAAAATAGGTGGTTTATAAATATGCTTATAACACTATTTGATCATAGAATATCCTGTTGCACAAAAAAAATAACACATTGTGTTGCTTAGTTGTTTGTTTCGTTATGTATGTATAAATTACATTTAAAAGAGCTTTAACATCAATACTGCTTCTCTTTCAAAATGTATAGTGTGTTTGATTTTCGTATATATATATAATATATATATATATATATATATATATATATATATATATATACAGAACATCATATATCAATTGGAAAGACCAGATTTCGCATTATTGCCTGTACAGATCATCACAGAGTGTTTTTCAATAGTATTTAATGCATCACACACAACCCATTGTATTTATGATAATATAGTATCCAGATCTGAAACCGAACGATATGGGCTACTGACGGGATAAGTTTTATGAATGGATCATACTTTCCAAATATCCGTCAGACGAATTTATTGTAGGAAGTAAAAGAATAACATAAAATAAAATACCAAAATCGAACACAATTTTATTATTGTTATTCAACACCATTTTATGTGTTTTTTTCTTTATTTATGTGTATGTATGTGTGTGTGTGTGTGTGTGTGTGTGTGTGTGCATTATGAGCTGCGAGGTAATTCAAAGACACATTTGTATGGTTGTCCCTTAAATATATATCATTAAAAACGCCTCTGCTTTTGTTGAAAACGTCACTTATCAATATACAAAAATACATTGAAATTATTTGGCCATATTTTTAAATAAATTTTAAATTGTCATCGTTGTTTGTTGTACGAATTCTTTTCAATGAAGTCTACTCACAGATTCGCCAAATTGAAGTGAATATCAATGATCACAATATAATACAATGATGGCTTGCATTGTTAACGAATTGTAATAATTGTATTGTCCATGTATTGTGTAATATTAATTCATCATAATATATAATTACTGTTGTAAACATATATATATATATAATCTATTTTTCAATTCAGACCGACACTCATTCACCTGTGAATGTTCTTATATCTATGATAACTGCAGTTTTCTTCTTTTTATATATATGTTGAAATTGTACTGGCTTCTAAAATTCTATTCATTATTGTGTGTTTTACCGTTGTTTCATCTATATTAATCTGCTAAATAAGGAGATAGCATTGTTCTCATTTTATATAAATAACTTTTATCTTTTTGTTGATAAGAGATGTTGGTCATAAGTTCAAACCTTACTGCTACAAACAATATCTGTAACAATAAGGTTTGAAAATACAAACAATGATGTTCTCCTCTATAACAACCCGAAGCCTGCTTGCTTAAAATTCTCAACAAACCTAATAGGTTGTATTTATAAATATAGTAAACAATTGTAATAAAGGCATCATTGTTTTTAATAGATATATATATATTGCGTTTAGGGAAACCTAATTGAACGATATTCAAATATCAGATAATCTTACCCATGACAAGTAATAATGGAATAAGAACGCAGGGCGGCGAGCTGGCAGAATGGTTAGCACGCCAGGCGAAATGCGTAGCGGTATTTCGTCTGCCGCTACGTTCTGATTTCATCCTTTCGGGGTCGATAAATTAAGTACCAGTTGTGTACTGGTGTCGATGTAATCGACTTAATCCGTGTATCTGTCCTTGTTTGTCCTCTCTGTGTTTAGCCCCTTGTGGGTAATAAAGAAATAGGTATTTCGTCTGCCGCTACGTTCTGATTTCAAATTCCGCCGAGGTCGACTTTGCCTTTCATCCTTTCGGGGTCGATTAAATATGTACCAGTTACTCACTGAGGTCGATATAATCGACTTAATCCGTTTGTCTGTCCTTGTTTATCCTTTCTGTATTTAGCCCTTTGTGGGTAGGAAAGAAATGGGTATTTCGTTCCCTCGTCACGTACTGAGTTCAAATTCCGGCAAAGTCGACTTTTCATCCTTAAACGGACGATAAAATGAGTATCAGTTGATCACTGGGGTCGATGTAATCGACTTACTTACCACCTCCCCCGCTATTTCTGGCTTTGTGCCAAAATTTGAAAGCGATAAAGTAGGAATGTCCTTTTACTTTCTTTTAGCATTTACTCTAAGGAGAGAGCTGGTGGATTAACATTCGAATAGATTCTTTCAGTATTTAGCAACATTCAGTAACTGCATTTTTACGTTCTCAGTTTACATACCCCTAATAGAAACTCACAAGCTATGTTTTATTGTCGTCAATTCTGAGGTCCATAAAATAAGTACAATGAAAAATGGTGGATATTCAAATGCAAGATGGTGTGGCAAATTTAGGAATAATTTGTCAGTCGTCCGAGAAGAACGAGAGACGTTCTTGTACCATTTTGTATTTTATTTATATATATATAAATTAAATAATGAGGGTAAAAATTGATATCAATCAATTAACATCAATTTAAACCAGTAGTCTAGCATATTCAGAAAAAAATGCGAAGATTTAAAAATTTATATTACAATTAATAAGAGGAATGACCACTAAAGAGGATTCCTATACGCTAGAGGTAGACGTCAGATCGCCTTATCACAAAG
>NC_043008.1:14241939-14259439 GCF_006345805.1 Octopus sinensis
CGGCTAAGAGAGCTAGCAGTGACCTTCATGAAACAGTGTTCCGTGTGACATCACTGTGTTTACTTCGCAAATTTTCAAATTTGTGTTTTGGGGATCACGTGTATGCAGTAGTCCACGATTTTTGTCATGGACATGAAGCTGGAACAAAGAGCCAAATTGAAGTTTTGCGTTGAAATTCCGACATATGCTACAGATATACGAGGGGCGTTCAATAAGTAATGCCCCTGACCCACTTCCCATAGCAGTAGAGCAACGAAACTTGGCACAGGTATTAGTCTTTTTCTACATAGGAACAACCCAGAGGTACGCATTTCTCCCATCGTTTGATGCAGTTATGGAGACCGTTTTCGTAGAAGACCCCAGCTTGGTCCCCCAACCACGACGTGACTTCAGAAATCAAGGCTGCATCATCTGGGAAACGCTTTCCTTTCAAAAACAACTTCATGGCTGGGAAGAGGTGAAAATCAGAGGGTGCAAGGTCAGGAAAGTAGGGGGGATGCGGAGGAGTTCATAGCCATACGCCTGTGCTTCTGATCTGGCGACACGCGAGTTGTGGACCGGAGCGTTGTCCTGCAGGAGGAGGATGCCTTTGCTGATCTTGCCCCGCCTCTTGGTTTCGATAGCTTCTCTTAATTTCCTCAAAAGTGAAACATGATAGGCTCCTGTAATTGTGGTACCCTTTGCCAGGAAATCTGTCATCACTACTCCGTCCTGGTCCCAGAAGACTGTGAGCATGACCTTGCCAGCGGAGGGCTGCACCCTTGCCTTCTTTGGAGGAGGTGAGTCATGGTGCTTCCACTGCATTGACTGGGCTTTGGTCTCTGGATCATAGTGATGGACCCAGGTCTCATCCTGTGTAATCGGTCTTTTGAAAAATTTTGACTCATCTTATTGGCACATCCCTAAATTCTTGCTTCTGGAATTCTTGCGTTCTTGCTTCTGGAAAAGTGTGAGCAACCTGGAAATCCATCTGGCAGACACCTTTTGCATATGCAAATGGTCATGAATGATAGTTGCCACAGACCCGTTACTAATCTTGACCTCATGGCTATTTGGCGAATAGTTATGCGTCGATCTTCCAAAATGGCAGCCTCAACTTGACGGACAGATGCCTCATCAATGGCAGACGGGGTGCGACCAGATCTGGGAGCTGTTTCCACAGAGTTCCGACCATGTTTGAATTCACGATGCCAGCGTTTTACAAGGTCATATGATGGGGCATCATCACCATAAGTTACTTTCATTTCATTAAAAGTCTCCTGTGGTGTGCGTCATTTCAAATACAAAAACCGGATCACTGCTCGATTCAACATGACTCATTTCAAACACCTGTAAATCAGAAACCACAATTACTTCGGAGCTGTAATTTGCCACTTAATCTATAGAGATATCAATAATTGCACATGCAAAATTGCAGCTAGATCAAACAAAGGCAAAGTGGTCAGAGGCATTACTTATTGAACGCCCCTCGTATTTGAGCATACTTCAGCAAGCTAACAGTGACAAGGCAATATTTCGAGTGGCACGTTTGCTTCAAAACCGCCCAAAACAACATGGTATCGCTCTGCACCCGCCCTATTTGCCAACTTTATTTCTAGCGGACTTTCCTCTTTTACCCCAGACGAAAATACAGTTCAAATGTCGCCTTTTTCACTCCATTATCAAGATAGACCAAAAGTGAATCGCAGAAGGTCCTCGACACGCTTTCGGCAAACGACTTGCAAGTCGGCTTCCAAAAATGGCAGGAACACTGGGACCGACAAATTCCTGCACAAGGTGTCTATATCAAAGAAGATGTTAATACTTAGGTAAAGAACTAATTTTTGTTAAACACAGCTAATCCGTGGACATTTAGATCAACTACCCTCTCATGTTTCAGTGGCTTTAAAATACCAACGTTTTCATTCAGATCAAATTTAGAAGATTGCTGCTGGAACCTCTAACGCTGTGTGGTAGCGTGTGGAATATATAATTTAGGTTTATTTTAATTTATAAATCAGTTCCTTTACTTATTTCCATAAACATGTATTGCTAAGCTGTGTTGTTGTTGTTGTTGCTGATGCTGCAGTTGTTATTGTAGTTGTTGTTGTTGTTGTGATTATTGTTCTATAACTAATGTCAGTTCTGCTTCAGAAGATTAATGGTACAACAGCTGATTTAATAAAATATTTAATCAATATTTCTAGCCATAGCGATTTTATCTTTATTGTGCAACACTGTGTCGTTAAATTTATAAAATACACGAGATTCGCATTTGATGATGGTTTGAAAAATTTGGGCTGAAGATTGGCCTGCTTTGATGAAAAGATTATGTAACTCTATGAAATATTCCCTTTAGGCTTGCTGAAAATATTTTAATTTCATAAAATCACTGATGTTAAATGAACAAAAAATTGTTTCAAAATATGAAAATAAGGAAGTGCATCAAGGGGTAATCAATGTCCAAAATTACATGTAACGATGTCTTAAATGACTCAATCAAGCAATAAAATTCACACCTCTGTGTGAATCACGCGCCAACAACGCAAGTCTTAGCTTGAAATCCTTTGATGTAGAAAAAACACAAACGTAGTCGAAGATAGCCAGTTAGCGAACGAGCTACAGAGCGGCGCAATGTGGATTACTGCCGAGGTGAGGCTGTTGAAAAAAAATCCCAGTTTCTCCATAACTTGTACTAAGAAGAGTTTCTTATAGACTTGCGAACAGCTTGCTTGTACATGTGCTGTCTATCGGAAGCTACATATACCGATTTCTTTACTACCCACAAGAGGCTAAACACAGAGGGGACAAACAATGACAGACAAACGGATTACGTCGATTATATTGACCCCAGTGCGTAACTGGTACTTAATTTATCGACCTCGAAAGGATGAAAGGCAAACTCGACCTCGGCGGAATTTGAACTCAGAACGTAACGGCAGACGAAATACGGCTACGCATGTCGCCCAGCATGCTAACGATTCTACCAGCTCGCCGCCTTAAAAAAGCTACATATACCGGCGGTCGGGAGTTATCAGGAGAGCATACACACCATTTCGGAACCTTTCTCTCGACAGCTGTACAGTGCACTGCCCACACTATTACCACCACTGATGCACGGCCCCGCCTATCGGATCGGCTGGCTAGTATTCGATCTCAAACTCATTTGTTCTTAGTCAGGACATTTCAGTTCACTAGATTTGAGATACATCGGTGGGGTGGGGCTTGCTATCCTTTAAACTGGAAGGTATTGTGCGAATGGCATAGGTAAGCCTTCAGAGATTGGTAAATTGATGGAGGCGATGTGATTCTCATGAGTAACGGTAATTCGGTGACTGTAGGAAAAAAGACGTCGATGAGGGGGGAAGAATTAATTTTTTTTTTTTACATTCTCTAGCCATAAGGGCCGGTTTCCCGGTTTCTTGGTGTATAGGTTCCCCACCTGGACTGGACGCCGGTCAGTTGCAGGTAAGCTGCAAGATGCAGGAGGAAAGAGCGAGAGAAATTTGTGGCGAAAGCGTCAGCAGAAGTTTGCCATTACCTTCTGCCGAAGCCGCGTGGAGCTTAGGTGTTTTCGCTCATAAACATACACATCGCCCGGTCTGAGATTCGAACCCGCGATCCCTCGACCGCGAGTCCGCTGCTCTAACCACTAAGCCATGTGCTCCCACTAGAATTTTAAACGACCGGGAAGAAACGATTGGTCTAAGTGGTCAGTGTTCGACGTGACGGCTCGCTACGATATGACTGGTGAGGGGTAAAGAGATGAGTTAAACAAGGGAGTAAAATCAAGGTCGTCAAAATTTTAAATCAGAAGAAAATACGGCCTAACTTATGTCGAACGTCTTACACTATACTAAAGGTAACAATAGGGGAGGTTCACATATGGCACGCCTAGGGTCATATGTCTGCTGAAACACCTTTGCAACATCAATAATAAGTATTCCAGCATTACTATGACCTGAAAGCATTTCCTTCATTCACTTCATTCCCGATTCCACAACAAGACCACCACCACCGATATCGTTTCTTAGAAGCTATGCCAAAGTCAACCTATTGCTGCGAGAACTGGCTGAGCAATGCTGGCAAAACAACCAGAAAAGTACACCAATAATAAATAACAAAAAGAGCAAAGAACAATACCAAAATAGCGCAAGACAAACGTTTGCCAAAACCAAATATGTCTGGGGACACAAGTAGCAATAGAATGTTTGATTAAAGTCTTTGGACTTCGTCGTCATCATCATCATCATGAACCGCATTACAGATTATGCTGTTGTTGTTGTTGTTGTCGTTGTTATTGCTGTCACCATTTTTGTTTGTTATCGCCTTCATCGTCCGCGTCGTCTCTTGGAAATAAACTCGTATTAATGTTAGTGACTTTGGCAGTGTTTGACTAATGGATTTCATGATTGCCTACAGACATTCGTATTTATATTATTTCTATTTTTTTTATTTTTTGCGCGCGAGACCGAACATTTTTTTCCTATTTTTGTTTTGATTTCTTCAGATTTTCGTTTCTTTGTTGCTGTTTTTTTATAATTTTTCTTTTCTGTTATACATTTTTTCACCTTTATATTTTTGTTGCCAAATTTCTATAAATGGATATAATCAACAAAATATTGTATATAGGAACACATATGCTTTACTCTCATACTGTTCTTCTTGTTATTGTGGTCGACTAAAGACGACATTCCTTATACATATGCACAAACATGGACATGTGGTTAAAAAATCTCGCATTGTATCCACCTGGTTGCTAGTTCGGACCCACTGCACCGCACCCAGGGCAACGGGCCAATGCCTTCTGAGTGCATCCATAAACAAAATTTGTGTGGAAGACTCTCGTTTATAAGTGTATGTGTGTGTGTGCATGTGTGTGGGTGTGTGAATAATCCAGATGAGAAGGTAACAAAATACCTTATGGGTGGGAGACTGTGTTTGCCACTGGCACCCAAGGCTCGATAACCGATCTTTGTTTACGGCCCCGTTACTTGTGGCACAGCAAAAGTGGCCACGACCGAAACAAAAAAAAAACAATATGTACTGGAATCAATTTGCTTCACTAAACCCTTCAAAGCAATGCCCCAGCATGACCGCAGTCCAGTGACTGAAGCAAGCAAAAGAATAAGATAAAGGATACATGATTAATAATTTGATTTAAAGGTAATGAAAAATAGTTGCAATTAGGTACAAGACCCAGTTAGAGTATTATGTTATCTTTATCGAAAGTAGAGAAGTTAATTATGATTTGCATGGTTTTTGGCTGTTGGCATTTTTTTCCATTTAGCTCTAGGTTAGACGTGAACAAGCAAACAGAGATGAAATCATTTCAATTACGACTACACATCGGTTATGTTTTTTTAATAGTGCATCTATGTCTATGTTATTCTTATTACAAAAAGCATTCCAACATCTTGCATAAAGACCCCTCCTCACTCTCAAATATAACCCCCACCCACCTATTTCTTTACTACCCACTAGGGGCTAAACATAGAGGGGACAAACAAGGACAGACAGAGGGATTAAGTCGATTACATCGACCCCAGTGCGTAATTGGTACTCAATTTATCGACTCCGAAAGGATGAAAGGCAAAGTCGACCTCGGCGGTATTTGAACTCAGAACGTAACGGCAGACGAAATACCTATTTCTATTTCTTTATTACCCACAAGGGGCTAAACACAGAGGGGACAAACAAGGACAGACAAAGGGATTAAGTCGATTACATCGACCCCAGTGCGTAACTGATACTTAATTTATCGACCCCGAAAGGATGAAAGGCAAAGTCAACCTCGGTGGCATTTGAACTCAGAACGTAGCAGCAGACGAAATACCGCGAAGCATTTCGCCCGGCGTGCTAACGTTTCTACCAGTTCGCCGCCTACCAATTAGTCACGCGAGATTTTTTCCCTTTCCTGTTCCTTTTCCTCTGATCATTTCTGACAAGTTATTTGGCAACATCACCCTATCCGAGGGCATAAATAAAAAAGCACCAAGTATACACTGTAAAGTGTTAGGTAAGGTGTCCAACCACGGAGACCATACCAAAGCAGGCGCTGGTGCGCGGTGCAGCTCTTTGAATCATCAAATCGCCAACCCATACCGACAAGTAAAATGGACATTAATGATGATGATAATGGTGATGATGGTGATGATGACAGAGAAAGAAATTCAACTGGTTGAGTCGCTGATAATCTTGTTCTTGTTAAACCCCAAATCCCTCTTATTAATGCTGCCCTTTGATTAGATGCGTAACTTGATTTTTTTCGACAAGTTAGGGTTTGATTTAAGCAAAATATGACTGACTGACTGACCGTATAGAGGTTTTACTCTTCAGCCCAAATGATTGGTGATCGTGGCAGCAGCGGCAGTGGTGGCATGGTGGTGGTGGCTGTGGTAGCACGCATTTCGTAAATTGATTTATTATAAACCTGATCATGTACCAATGATTCCAAATTTTAGCACAATGCCAGCAATTTCGGAAGAGGAGTAAGTCAATTACATCGATCCAGTACTCAAATAGTACTTATTTTTATGATCTCAAAAGTAGGCTGACCTCGGCGGAATTTGAACTCAGAAAGAAAAGACAGATGAAATACCTATTTCTTTACTACCCACAAGGGGCTAAACACAGGGTTATAGATAGATAGATAGATAGATAGATAGATAGATAGATAGATAGATAGATAGATAGATAGATAGATAGATAGATAGATAGATAGATGAAGGCGGCGAGCTGGCCGAAGCGTTAGCACGCCGGGCGAAATGCGTAGCCGTATTTTGTCTGCCGTTACGTTCTGAGTTCCAATTCCGCCGAGGTCGACTTTGCCTTTCATCCTTTCGGGGTCGATTAAATAAGTACCATTACGCACTGGAGTCGATGAAATCGACTTAATTCGTGTGTGCCTGTCCTTGTTTGTCCCCTCTGTGTTTAGACCCTTGTGGGCAATAAAGAAATAGGTATTTTGTCTGCCGTTACGTCTTGAGTTCAAATTCCGTCGAGATCGACTTTGCTTTTCATCCTTTCGGGGTCAATAAATAATTTACCAGTTACGAACTGGAATCAATGTATCCGCCTTAATCCCTTTGCCTGTCCTTGTTTGTCCCCTCTATGTTTAGCCACTTGTGGGCAATAAAGAAATAAGATAGATAGATAGATAGATAGATAGATAGATAGATAGATAGATAGATAGATAGATAGATACACAGACAGACAGACAGACAGACAGACATGATAGCTATCATTACTATGCAAGTTTAATGTATATATACAGCTGATAGACCAGTTAAGGTGGGATATATCCTGCGATAACATCTTTCTTATCAAAGGTAGATGATATATATCACCAACAGCGATTAGGGGGAACTTGAAATGCATTTCAGGCCTTATGGATCACAACGATGATATTCGAAGCAACCAACGGCATACTTGAACGAGGATTCTTCGCTTCTAATCACGAATCAGTGAATAGAATCCGCTGATGTTGCGAATACATTTCTTCTTGAAGAGAGGCACCAGTTATACGAAATACAGGCAATATGAAATTAAGATACTATCTCCCTCCGATATTTATCGTTTTTAGCGAAACAACCCCATAAGAAATCTTATCTCAAGACATATACAATCGGTAATTCTCTGTAGAACACATATGTTCTACATATATGATCATAGAATATTCTAGGCGGCAAAAACGACTAACTATTGAAACTACACACACAGCATTGCATTTTTTCATAATGAAATATATTTATTATAAATTGCATATGATGGTGAAATGCTACATAGACACACACACACAAACACATACATCTATATATATATATATAATATATATATATAATATATATATATATATATATATAATACATATGCAATATATGCTTTATATATGTGAACGTAGCTTGATATAGATTAATGTATAGAGTTGTAGATGTAGTTAACTACATCGCCAAACACATTTTTAAAAATTAATTTTCGCAATGAAAAATCAGAAGGAAATTAAAAAAAAAATATATTCATCCTCATATATTATAGTTTGTAACTGCTTTATAAACTATTATTTCTACTGCATATCATAGATAGATAGATAAATATATACATACATGTATATATATAATATATATATATATATATGTATGCATATGTGTAGATATATATTTACACATAAATATATGTGTGTGTATGTATGTAGATATATATATATACATATATATACATATATATATTTGTATATATATATGTATGTGTATGTAGATATATATATTTACATATATATATATATATATATATATATATATATATATATGCATACATATATATATATATACATAAATGCATTTATATGTACATATATATATATATATATATACATACATACATAGAAACGTACGCGTACACACGCTTATGTTTATGTCTCCACACACACACACCCTATATATATGTGTGTGTATATGTGTGCGTATGTATGAGCGCGTGTGTGTCTATGAATACAGTAAAATATTTAAGCTATGCACTTGTTAATACATATTTGTATATATCACACTACACATACGCACACACGCAAACAGATGTATATTATTACATATATAGGCGTGTGTATAATTTAAAAATGTATAAGTGAGTCTATTTTTCCATCTATCTACCTATCTAAATATTTATCTATCTATCTATCTATATATCTATATATATATATAATATATATATATATATATATATATATATATATATACATACATTTTATGTATATTTATATATATATACATACATTTTATGTATATTTATATATATATACATACGTATAAACATACATACATATACGTGCATATATACAACACACATATACATATGTATGTATATATATACATACATATATACATACCTACATGCGCATGTGCACATATACATATTTTAACGCATATTCATATTCTTCATTTTTCTACTGATTTTTTTTTTTGCCTATGTAGATTGAATATACAAAATCATTTTCTTATTTGTTATATAAAAAGAGAGAAAATGATGAAAAAAAAAAACCTGCTGCTTTTATAGATTTTTATTTAATTCCTTTCATTGCAAAAACCAAGACTGTTGTTTTGCTATAATTTTTTTTTTTTAGTTTTTCTTTTATTTTATTTTTTTGCTATAAAGTAATATTTCAGATTTTGTTTGGAAAATTTTTAGGCATGAAATATCTGGAAACACTTCAAATGGAATATAAAATATTAATATACATACATATATATACACACATATGAATATGTACATATATATATGTATATATATATATATATATATATATGTATATGTATATATATATATGTATATATATGCGTGTGTGCGCATATGTGTGCGTATGAATTTATATACAAATATTATGATGGTGATAATTAAAAATGGAAAAGTATGAATATGTGGAAAGTAAGGTATCATACACTTTCTCTAAATTAATATGCTGTTGAAAATTTTCTTCTTTATTGAATGGGACAATTTCTGAATTTATTTTGATATATATATATATGCCAATCGTTTGGCTTCACAGAATTGACGTAAAAGCGAACGTGTACAGCAATATTGTAAATATCCAGCGCCTTAATTTTGCCACTATTCTCCCTCAAATATTTGATGTACTCTGAAATTTAATGATATTAGAAAGCATCAATAGGGTTTGTCATCTTGTTTCGTCATGTAGAGAGTTGCAACATTTGTAAACAAGGTAAATACTGATGAAGACACCGAGAGAGAGTGAGAGTGGGGACAAACAGACAGAAGAGATACACATGCAGACAGCCTGACAGATAGATAGACAGACAGACATGCAGACAATCAGGCAGATAGAGAAAGTGACCGACTGAGAGAGAGAGATGTGGAAAAGAAAAACAGTAGAGATGGGAAAAGGGAAATGGTGTTCGGGCAAAATTTGACGATTTTTCCTGTCTCATTTTTGGGGGGTTTGTTTTTGGAACATCTTGATGCATCCAATTTCAACGGCGCTGGAGAGCATAAATATTAAAGTTGATAGAAGAAAAATCAGCTCACTAGAGAGGACGGAAATCCATTTGAACACTGCTCTGAAAACACTCTAAAGACTATGAGATGTCACAAAGACAGTTGCAATGGGGACTACGAAGCCGTGACCAGCAAGAAGGGCCACGACTGGCGTTCTGACTGCGTCGGAATACCAGTATTCATACACATATCCTTAAATAGGGTCTTAGGTTCAATTCAGACGGCTACGTGAAGCTGCTGGCGACTGTAACCAATCCTTGGCTGAAGAAAGTTGCTGCTGGAAGGCCATATATGTGGCAGAAGGACTAGGTTTCTTAACATACCCCCCGGAAAGAACTACAAGTGTTTGTTGGAGAATATCTATGACTTCACCCACCCAAATTTCTGGACTTCTACGACTCCCTATTGTAATCCCATCGATTATTAACTGTGGGGCACGGTTGAGAAACACACCAACCGCTTCGCTTGCAATGCCAAGGCCAAGCTGATGGCCAAGATCAAAGAAATGTTCGATCTTGTCTGGGACACAGGGAAGAACGCATGCAACAGGTTCCGGATCCATGCTAAGCTCGTAGTAGAAGCTGAGGGCATCTACTTTGAGAAAATTATCTCCCTGGCATAATATTTTTTTTATTCACTTTTGATTGGTTTCAGTAAAAGTACTGCCTTAAATCGAACAAAGTGACACCAGAACTTATTCTTTGTATGTTTAGTACTTATTCTATCATTCGCTTTTGCCGAACCGCTAATGTACAGGGACATAAACACATTAACATCCGTTGTCAAGCGGTGGTGGTGACAAACACAGACACACAAACATATTTAAAGAGATATCAAATATTTGATAACTCTTTAAATCCTCGAATTCAGCCTATTTTTATTCGACATCCTCTCTTGTAAAAGATTAAGAATTACTTTCACTCTATGATCCAACCCCTAAACCTGCCACTATTGTCCCAACACCTGCAGAAACCCCAAGTGCTGCTGGTACATTATCTTCTGACATTCAGCCCAACAATACCGCCCACACAATCTTTAGTAGGAGTCCTCGTCTGTCATCCGTCACACCACTTTATGACAAATCCCGTATCATTACTAACACTAATAGGCCCCTACGACTCAATAAGTGAAATTGTCTTTTTTTACAATTCTCAGACTCTTCCTATCAGTTCCGCTAACGTCTGTGCTTCTATAAAACCAACCCTCGAAAACACAAGGCTTTGGATCTCTTCACTGGCATGTATCATAATGTGAGCACTTTCTGGAAGTGTTTAAGATACCTTAACGTCTCCACAGTGAGACTCTATCCTCCACCGATCTTGTCACCAACCTGACATCGTCGTCAAATTTGTTAATGTTGTAGCAATATAATTTACATAAGACCGAAACTTCTCCACACCTTCTTAACTCACTGTTCCAGTAACTCCATCATACACTGACGGATTTCTTCTTCTCTTCACTTACTCACAGTCACCAACCGCATCTCCAAGTTGTAAGTACTTCCCATATCTACCTCCTCTCTAGCGTACAAAAGGACTCCCAGTTACCCCTCCATTCCCACCAATTACTTCGTAATTAATTTATCTCTAACTTCTTTACACAGCTCCTTTCACCCTTTGTCGCAGCTATTCCAGCACATAACCATGTCATAAACCTCATCCCTTTCTCTTCAACTCAATTTCCCTTTTCGCTAGCGTTTCTCTTATTCATGGGCACCATCATGGCGATACGCTCGGATTCAACGTCTTTACTCAACCCTCAACCTTCATGAACTTGATCAGGACTTCTAGTAATTCCCCCTTTCCAGTGATTTACCGAGATTATCAGTACCATGACAGAACCCAATTACGCAAAGCTATTTGCCGATCACATTTGGTCCTAAATAGTCACCGGGTTCCCTGGACCTTCTCCTCCTTAATGACTTGTACTTGCGCCTTCTTTACTTGTACAACCTGAGCACTTTCAAAACCTTCCACACTATGATAGATTTTATAGCTACCTTTATTTCCACCGCTTCTGCTAAATTCTTTCCAAGATTTAATCTCATTTTTGTTACTCAAACCCAATTTGCTATTTCCTACAGAGAATTCATCCTATTTTATACAAATATTGTTAAATTCATCCAGCTCATAAAGCTGCCTGCCATCGTGTTCGCACTAGTGACTGTCATTCTGTTCTCTCGAATTTTTCCACACCACATCCAAACATCTTCCCTTTCAACACATGAGGTCCCCTCTAGTTTACCCAAACAGCACACTACCCAAGCGCAGTTTTATTTCTTCCCACAAGACCACATCGCTTTCCAGATTGTCCATAAATACTCTCTCACTTTTTGGTGATAGATACTCTACAGTGGCCTCAGACAGATATCTGTGAGTTTGTATGCGTGTGTATGCGTGTATACTCGTGTCAGCTGCAGGAATCAGACGCATTCTTGTCTGTCTCCTGTCCAAGCTTGTTCTTCCGTGTTCGCCACCTCACCTCGTTTAGGCTTAGCAGCCCTTCTTGTTTGTTTCTACTGCCCTGTTTTTGTTACCAATTTTGACACTCTGCAAAATCCAAAATTTTATTTAATTTGCTTTGGGGGAGGAACTGTTTTATCGAAGGCGTATCTTTGCTTATCTTTTTTTTTCCATGTGTTTCTTTCGTTGTTCCAGAAAAAAATAGAGTTCATATACCATTTATTCGTATTTTATGTTGCTTACGTTCTGTGCAGTTCTGTGCCCACATATGCATATGTATGTAAAGATGTACATATATGCATGTATATATGCATATATAGTATTTTATATTATATATATATATACATATATATATATATGTATATATACAAACACACATATATATATATATGCTTATATACGTATGTATATATACTTATATACACACATTTATATATCGATACATTTATGCATGTGTGTACGTATTGTTGTTTGTCTTTATATCGCAGATATATACTGGAGTAGGATGAAAACATTTTTAAGTAAATCGAAAGAAAAAAAAACAAAAGATCTATGAACGAAGTTTATAGCAAGGAATTAGATGGATACTAGTTTGTGTCTCATGCTATCAAAAATTTACTGAACAAATGACTGACCGGTCGACGAGCTGTAACGCTGTTAATCACAAATTATGATATAAAGATATAAAAATATGCAAATATGTAACATGTTTAATGTGCTTTCTCTTAAAAATATGAATAATTTCTCGAGGGACTTTAATAATCTTTCATTTCCCGTGACCATCTTAGACTAAGAAAATGGTCTGGTTTTAGCCACGATTTGAAACAATTGCAGAGTCTCGGATAACTAAGATTTTTACTTCTTGGTTTGGTTTTTCTTTATGAAATTTAATTTTGTTGTATAAAAAGACAATTGAAACTATAATGGAGTGTATGTTTGCAGGGAAACAATGATATCAGCCGAAACAGGTCATTGGATAATAAAGAATTGAAGTTGTAACCACATTACATTAGCAATATTCTGTGAAATATGAGTGTTCATACATTTAGTTAATAAACTAAAGAAAAAAAAATACTAATACATACACAAGATTTAATTTATATAAAATTTATATATAAAAATAGAAATAAAACACTAAGTTTTGCTCTGCTCTTTTTGTTTGTTTGTTTTGGTTGTTGGTTCGTTTTTGCTATTGTTCGCATAATTTTCTTTTATAGTTTTCCTTTTTCCTTTCTGTTGTTCAGATTTTAATTGAAGTATAGGAAAATACAATTAAATTTTTCATATTTGAATTGAAAATTCCATAGTTTCAAGTGCTCTATTACTCCATTTGCATTTTCCTATTTAATTCATAGCCATGGATAGCAAATTTTTTTTATTGATTGAAATTTAAATTACACGAGATAACAGCAACACAGATGGATGGTGATGCTGCAAAATAATTTTTTTTTTTTAATTTTCTTAATCATTTCCCCACATTTTTTCTCTTCCTCTGCAGCCACTATTCAGAGTGTTGTCAAAAATCATTCATCACAGTAAGTAAGATAATTATTTTAGAAATGACAATCAACTTTGAAATGATTGCTTTCAAATGATTCGTCTAAATATTATCAATTGATTTGTAAGCAAGCTCATATATAAAATTATTTCTTTTTCTTTTTTTTCTATCTTTTTTTTGGGAATTCTTACATTTCACGTAATGTAATTATATTAATATACTAGTTTTCTGTTTTAATAAATACGCTTTCAGATCAGTGGAACGGCAAAAATGGGAATACTACAGAAAACTTTCAATGAATTTAACTACTAACCTACAGATTTTAAGCTCAAATTTCTTTGGCATTCACTTTGCTTTTTACCGAACTCAGCTCAATAAAAATGTTCCAATAATATACTAGAATCAGTTTCTTTACATTCCTGTTGTGGTTCCATAGTTTGAAAGCAAGTAATTTTCCCATATATAACGGAGAAAAAAACATTCCCAGTGATACATACACATATATATATATATATATATATAAGGTCGACTTTGCCTTTCATCCTTTCGGGGTCGATAAATTAAGTACCAGTTACGCACTGGGGTCGATGTAGTCGACTTGATCCCTTTGTCTGTCCTTGTTTGTCCCCTCTGTGTTTGGCCCCTTGTGGGTAGTAAAGAAATATATATATATATATATATATATATATATATATATAATACTTAATCATATCGAAGGGAAATGGAAATTGTGGATTCCTTATGTGTTTAAATGTACACTATATATATATATATATATATATATATATATATATATATATATATAAGGTCGACTTTGCCTTTCATCCTTTCGGGGTCGATAAATTAAGTACCAGTTACGCACTGGGGTCGATGTAGTCGACTTGATCCCTTTGTCTGTCCTTGTTTGTCCCCTCTGTGTTTGGCCCCTTGTGGGTAGTAAAGAAATATATATATATATATATATATATATATATATATATAATACTTAATCATATCGAAGGGAAATGGAAATTGTGGATTCCTTATGTGTTTAAATGTACACTATATTATATATATATATATATATATATATATATATATATATATATATATATATATATACGTGGTGAGATATATTTACATAAAGAGTTATTACTTTAGCATGGATTCTAATTTTACAGGATTCTTAAAAAGATATTTTGCTTTTTAATTAAATCAAGTTATTACGCTGTGATCTATAATACCCTATCAATAGTTGTGCAGGAACTAGCAACGGCAAGTCTCATAACCCATAGACTATAGCACACATTTATAATGCACACATTTACAGCACACATTTATAATGAATATATCCTGAAACCCTTAAGTCGGTGTCTCAACTAAGAAAGCTTCCGTAATTCTGAGATTTCAGGTTAATTAATACTACTTTTCACAAGTATTCTTACACTGTGGTAAGTTTTAACATAGACAAAAATGATTTATATTTGGAAAAGAAGGCGAGCGTTGTCTATTTCACACGCACACAAGTATTTCTTTCTTTCATGCTATAATATTGGGTTGTCTGGAAAAAGGTCAATAAATACTTGCCATTAGATTGTTTATCAACAAAATATGAACTATTTTGCTGAACAATGCGCTTCCATCTTTCCTTTAACTTCAAAATACTCTTTTCCTAGAATTGAGGTGTTTTCATGGCAAAGAATTCATCAATGTATCTTTTTACGTCATCCAAGGAATTGAAATTTTTACCATTTTGCAGAGACCAGAATAAGTGGAAATCCGAAGGAGCAATATCTGGAGAATATGGGGGGTGGGGCAACACATCCCAGCCGAGCTGCAACAATTTTTGCCTGGTTCCCAAAGCATCAAGTGCCGAAAATGAACTTTCTTATCTTCCATTTTAAAGGGTTACAGCATTAACACAGGTTACAAGAATATAAACCTTCTTCCGCGAAAAGATAACTTAAACTGTGCTCTAAATGGAGGTGTAGTCAAATCCTATTTTATGGACTCAACCATGTTCTAAAATAAGTCGAAAGGTAAGCTACTATAAATCAACGCGAACTTTCCGGACAACCCAATAGATGCTGAAAGGGTGAAGAAGCAACACAGATCTTGCTGAAATCTGATCTTAAACCAAAGAGGAACACAAATGATCGACGTAGAGTATAAAATCGTGTGTGCGTGGGCGCGCGCGTGTGTATGTATGTGCGCGCGTGTGTACGTGTATGTGTGTGTATTATACCCATAAGGCGTATGGCTTAATGGTCAAGGTATTTAGCTCTCGATCGTAAGGTCGTGAGTTCGATTCCCCACAGCATGTTGCATCCTTTAATCATGGCAATTTATTTCACGTTTGTCCAGTCCACGCAACTGGCAAATATAAACAGTACGTGTATTTCAAAGGACCAGCCTTGTCCTATTCTGTGTCAGGCTGAATCTTAGTGAGATTTAGGCTGAGCCCTCTATATATGTGAAGTACTCAGCCACTTGCACATTAACTTCACGAGTGAGCTGTTCTGTTGATCGGATTAGCAGATACCCGCCTCCTCGTAACCGATTCAATACCTCTTATTATATAACTATACATACATGTATTTGGTACATCAAACCAGAGAGACAGAGCATTAAATACATACGAGAATGTAGGATAGATTTACTAGTACGATGAATTAATAAGTCCTGTGAAAGATTACCCTAACGGGAAGCGTCGGAGTGAAGCCCCCGCTACCATCGTATACACACACACACACACACACGCACACACACATACATATATATATGCAGATATACACATATATACACATATACAGTGTGCATGAATGTGTGTGTTTCTTTTGGTTTCTTGCATATACATTTTGGTTTCTTTGGTTTCTTGCATATACATGCATATGTGTAAATGCATGCGTGATCCTATTAGTTCTGAAATGGCTTGGGAGTTGGTATAATTATACACACATGCGTGCGGACACAGATACACATGCACAGACACAAAAACAGACACATACACACACATGCACACACACATATATATGTGTGTGAGTGAGTGTGAACATGACCCGATATATATACACCTCTATGTACCTGTATATATATATATGTGTGTGTGTGTGTTTGTGTGTATGTGTGTGTGTGTGTGTGTCTGTGTATGAATGTTATGCCTTTATAAACGAAATGTTTCCATTGCCTCGTTTTAACATGAGTACATTTTCATTTGAACTACACTTTCCATGCATTTTAAAGATCAATCAAGCAACGCTAGGTATACATGCATGCATATGCATATCAGCACTATTTAATTAAAAGCATTTATATATATATATATACATATGTGTGTGTGTGTGTGTGTATATATATATATGTGTGTGTATATATATATATATATACATATATATATATATATATATATATATATATATATATATATATATATATATATACATACATATATATATATATATGTATATACATATATATATACATGTGTGTGTGTGTCTGTGTGTGTGTCTGTGTGTGCGTGTGCGTGCTTGTGTGTACGCACGCGTGTGTTTGTGAGCCAGCAGTACAAAGTAAAGCT
>NC_043008.1:14261939-14281939 GCF_006345805.1 Octopus sinensis
TCTCTCTCTCTCTCTCTCTCTCGCTTCTCTCCTTCTCCCTCTCATACAGAAAAGCACATATTTATAACATGTGCACATTTGTGTGTATAAATGCGTATATAAATATATCATCGCACGTGTTTTCTATTCAACAGGGACGGATATTATCACAAGTCCAATAAAATATATAATTGTCAAGTTTATACGGGATATATTTTGGTGTACACATACAGAGCCTTGATATTAATTTGATGTTCTTTCTTCCTTAAACTATATCATTGAATATTCATCGTATATTTAATGTTCATATATTTTTCTATGTGTACAGGAATAAGTACATTCCTTTGTTCTAAATGCATGATGCCGTGCTTCAGGTGCAGTGTGCTATCCGTATGCATTTATTACAATAGGTTATTAAATATCAACAGCCAAGTCTACCTGGGTTTGTGTACATGTAAACGTGATAGTACCTCTGAATTCGTGAATAAAATATTGGTTAGAAATCCTGATTGAAATGTTTTGGTGTAGAAAGCTTCCTCTATTAAAACAGCATGGAGTTCATTCATAGATTTGTCTCTCATCAACTTCATTCAACAGAAACAGAAGATAAAGCCTGGCTTCGTATCTAACAGCAGTTAAGTTTACCTAGACTTTATACAGGTGTAAACCTGACTGCATTTGAGAATTCATCAATTAACTATTGGTAAGCAGACCTGTTGTAAAGCGGTCTATTGCCACTGTTATATCTGTCTGACAGATATTACTATAGTCCGACGTCGTCGATAGAGTGCTTTTATCTGGCTCTGTACGACCCCCAATTTGTACGATGTTATTGTTCTCAAAAGTGTGGATCGTTATAACGTCCACTTAGCATCACAGTATAATTACTATATCAGCACAGATACGACTATCAACACAATCTACACGTACTTTCGACCTTCCGACTTTCTGCTGTCGACCGGCTACTGGTGTATTTATAATGGCTGACTACTACCACTTTTTTACTGGGAGGAGTGTACAGTTTCACTATAGAAGAAGACCTGACTTATTTTGGAGCCAACATATATATCCGGGGGTAAAAAGGGATTGTGAAACAGGGAGAAACTAGTTATTTAATATTATGAAAAGTATCAAGTCATACATATCCAAACACATAATGCATCAACTGAATACGAAATTCGAAACAATACCTTAAGGTCTGAAAAATCAGTTGTAAATATTCCTTCTACGATGACAAATATCTTGTCCTACATAACAGTAATATCCTTACTTGGAAGAGTCTTTAATATGATGATGGTGATTATGCGTGTGAGTCTATAGGCGTGTTATTTACTGTTTAAGGTTTTGAGATCATGATCGTAAGATTGAGCTTTCGATTCCTGGATTGGATGGTTCATTGAGTTCTTGAGTAAGACACGTAATTTCCTCATTGCTCCATTCCCTCAGCTGGCGAGAATCTGTAGCCCCATGATAACCGGGAGACCCGTCCAAAGTTTGAAACCGGGAAACCTTCATTCTGAGCCTATAGCGTCCGAGACACCTTTGACCAATTATGATATATACATGTGTGTGTGCGTGCGTGCGTGCGTGCTTCAAAACCGGTATTTGTTTGTTCACGTCCCCGTAGCTTAGCGTTTCGCTAAAATAAACCAATAGTATGGGCACCAGACTTTAAAACAACTACTGGGATTGATTTATTTGTATGAACCGTCCAAAGTGGTGCCCCTACATCGCCGCACTCCAATGACTGATGCAAAGAAAATACAAAAAGATATTAAAATGATTCTTTTTGTGACAGATGAGCGAGGAACGAAAATCTTCAGTCAATTTGGTTGATCCACACTCAGTGTTTGTCCAGACGAAAGACAGAAGGAAGAGCCGAATTCTAATTTAATGGATTTTCGCTGACTTCTGTAGTTGTTATTTTGAGCCGATGTTTCTAGAAAAATCAATACTTTGGAAAAATTCAGTACAACGCTTATTTAATACTTTCCGTGTAGTGGAATAGCATTTTCATTTAAAATTTCAGCAGAATTTGATTGGATTTAATAGCGTTATGAAATGTTTTTTTTTTTCGCAATATTCTTATCATCCCCATCATCCTCATCATCATCAGCAGCAGTAGCAGCAGCATTATCATCATCAAAAGCATCATCGTCGTCATCATCATCATCATCATCATGGTCATCATCATCTCAACCAGCATCGCCGAGTTTCCAATCATCCACATCAACGTCAATGTTGTTAATAATAATAATAATAATAATAATAATAATAATAATAATAATAATAATAATAATAATAATAATATTAATGATAATAATAATATTAATAATAATAATAATAATTATTATTATTATTATTATTATTATTATTGTCATTATTATTACTATTATAGTAATGATAATAATAGTAATAACAATAATAGTGGTAATAGTAACAACAAAAAAGAAAGCTAATAACGATAATAATTGTAATTATAATAATGATCGTATCAATAAAAAAAACTAGCAATAAGAACTACCATATCAACAAAACCACGTTAATAATAATAATAATATAATAATAATAATAATAATAATAATAATAATAATAATAATAATAATAATAATTGTAATAATAATAATAACAACAACAACAATAATTATGATAATAACTACAACAACAAAACAGCAAAATCAACAACAGCAACAACAGTAATAATAACAATAATAGTGGTGGTGATGTTGATGATGCTGGTGATGATGATGATGATGATGATGATGATGATGATGATGATGGTGGTGGTGGTGGTGATGGTGATGGTGATGAGCATGAGGATGATGAAGTGGAGGAGGATGTTGATGATGAAGACGATGACGAAGGTCACGACGAAGACGACAACGGGGACAACGATGAGGATGATGAGGATGATGCTGATGATGACGATGATGGTGGTGGTTGTGGTGGTGGTGGTGACGGTGACGACAAAACTATTGTCATCGCTACTATTAATAATAACGACGATATAAATAATGATGTCAGTAACAACAACAACAACAATAATAATTGCAATATTAAAAATGCATCATCTAATGCAACATGACTGACTACAGCTCCAATCATTTCGCTTGTAATAGCTTCCTTATCTACCAGAAAGCAATATTCAAAATAATGAATAAGAATAATGTCAGATACGTTTATTGTTTTCTTGTTATTTCTTATATTTTAAATTATATTTATTCATCTACACTGTGTTTATTGTAGGCCTTCATTTATTATTAAGATTTTATTTATATTCTTTTTTTATTTTTATTTTATTTTAGCTATTGTTTCTTGAGCATAATTTTCTTCTGTTTTCTATTTAAAAAAAAAAATAATAATAATATCTTCGGTGATTTGCAGATTAGCCATTTTCGAAGTCTGAACGAATTTTCTGCTGTTGGTGTAGATAAATTGGGAATTTCAAGAAAGATATCACCGACAAATTGCAGCAGCATCATCACATTATTCTCATACTCCGAGATGTCGCAGACATGTATATGGGTACATATATATATAATATATATATATATATATATATATATATAATATATATGGGTACATATTTAAATATATATATATATATAATAGGTTCATATATATATATATAATATATATATATATAAACATATATATATATATATGCATATATAAACATATATATATATATATGCATATATAAACATATATATATATATATATATATATATGCATATATAAACATATATATATATATAGATATAGATATATATATATAATATATATATATATATATATATATATATATATATACTTATATATATATATGAGTATACGTGATTCATTAACACTATCTGGAAACTCATAATCAATATGTTCCTAATGGATGTATACATATTACGTAAAACCTATACACAGTATCGTATATATGTATAAATATGATTGTGTGATTGTATATGTATCAATGACTATAAAGATATATATACTTGTGTGTGTGAGTGTGTATGTGTGTCTGTGTGTGTGTGTGTGTATGTATTCATGTATGTGTATTTATGATTGTTATTTTCCGTATACTTCTCGAAAAATATTAACCTTCACTATTGCAGAACATTCCAGTGGTGAGATACATTTTGAAATGCATGTGGAAACTATTAATTCTTCTATTCTTCTGATGTTCTGATGATAATAACTGTCTTTCCTGTGTCTAATAGCTTTGTATAAATCTCTTTAAATTCATCAAAGCATTCTTATTGACCAAACAACAATCTGAAGACGAACGAAATAGCAACGGGTATTGGTAAGTAAATGATGGAGCCTGAATGTCAAGTAATTAAAATAGCAAAGGTTATTAGGCAATTAATGAGATATTGAGATATGATAGAAGTTAAAAGAAAGCTTCCCAATAATCATCTCTGACATGAAATGTCAATTATAGAAGATTTAGAATTTCGTTATTGACTCCATAGCAGCATTTCAATAGAAAGGGAGACTTTTGATCTGTTTCTTACAAAGGCTATATATTCCTTCACAACTCTACACACTTTTGGGAGAGAGGTGTAATCAATTAAATGGACGTCAGTTTTTAATTGGTATATATTTTATTCGCCTGTTGAAGATGAACTGCAAAGTCGACCTCGACAAGATTTCAAGTTGTTCTATCACCCCTTTTCAGCTGTGATTGAACGCTTTTATAGTAAACAAGTAGTTTCAAGAACGATCAGACGTGACATACAGATCCATCTTTCCTGATACGTAATGTCCATATGCAGATGAGGAGCAAATCAGAGTGCACTCTCCGAAAGGCTTGTTTGATTCGTACGTGGCACAGCGTGACACTATGGACATTTTATATTCCTTTCTGTGTCTAATCTACTCCTAAAGATTCTAACGATAGTTTCGGTGGACGTAGACAATTAGATAGCTATTCGTAATGTTGTGCATCGCAGTACAGTGTTCGCAGTCATTAATCAACTTTCTAATGTTGCAGATATTTCTACTTATATGTGTTCCTTCCGCTTGTGATGGTTGGCTATAATAACGTTCTAGCATGATTAAGTAATGCTCTGTTTTAGAGTGCTGCATATGTGTGTGAATATTTCAATGCAGCTTTCCACAGTGTGAGAATATGTCTGAACTGTTGCAGCAACAAAATCTACACCTCAGATATTCAGATAGACTTTCAGTTTTGGCATTCTTGTTTCATTGCATAGGTACGACATGTTATAATACTAACAGAGCTGCTTTATGTAATTTGTACTGACAATAGTTGCGAAAAATTGGGGATGCACAAAGTATTGGCATAGTCCATGATATATATAATGTTCTGTTTTCTTTTAAGAACATTACTTATTCAAGAATTATATAAAATAATGTATATGACTTGAGATGATTGTTATCCCTCGACGTTTGTTTCCACTTTCACAGTTATATATATATATATATATATATATATATATATATATTGTATGTGTGTAAATATACGTGTGTGTATGTGCGTTTTTGTATGTGTGTGTAGAGTATGGAGACGTATTCATCCATAAAATATATTTTCTCTCATTTAAAGATTTTATACAGTATAGACGTAGGAGTGGCTTTGTGGTAAGTAACTTGCTTACCAACCACATGGTTCCGGGTCCAGTCCCACTGCGTGACAACTTAGGTAAGTGTCCACTATTATAGCCTCGGGTTGACCAAAGCCTTGTGAGTTGATTTGGTAGATGGAAACTGAAAGAAGCCCGTCGTATGTATGTATGTATATATATATTTATGTGTGTGTATATGTTTGTGTGTCTGTGTTTGTCCCCCCCACCCAACATCGGTTGACAACCGATGGTGGTGTGTTTACGTCCCCGTAACTTAGCGGTTCGGCAAAAGAAACCGACAGAGTAATTACTAGGCTTACAAAGAATAAATCCTGGGGTCGATTTGCTCGATTAAAGGCGGTGCTTCAGCATGGCCACAGTCAAATTACTGAAACAAGTAAAAGAGTAAAAGAGTAGTATTTTATTATTGCCTACACGTGTTTCCACTGCACACTGCACAGGCAACTGACACTTGCAGATGTACCCTGACACTATTATCAGTGCAGCTTCTTCAGGGGTATATACATTTCACCAGTCTCGAAGCCAACTGCGGAGTTAGTTTCTTTTTTTTTTTTTTAGTTAGCGTTCAAGGTAGAGATGTGGAGGAAGTTTTATTTTTGGAAGTGAAACCTGATCCGTTTCCAGGCTTCCTATAATTCTATGTATTTTCTAGTTAGCATACGAATGATTCTAAGCCTCTGTTATTGAAAACTTATGTAAACATTTACGTCATCTTCTTGATATTAGTATTTATAAAATGTTACTTGAAATCTCATACACCTTTCTTAATCAACTTCAAATAATAGTAGCCGTTGTACGATGTATCCACCTCGTTATATCACTGATCACTGTGTAAATTATACGTATTACAAAACCGAATAGACACCTTGTTTACTGACGATTAATCTCATTAGCTAATCCACCAGATATGACAGGAAAAATAAAGTCGCTCATTTATTTTCTTTTGCTTGTGTGAAATAAATAAGAGACGTAAATTAGTTAAGTAAAAAGTAAAAAGTAAAATATTTCAAAGAATTAAAATAAATGTAATTATGTAAAGAAGGATGTCTAAGAATTATTTTGTTTAATGAGAAACTAATGAAGACAGATATTTAATGTCATTTATATGTATATTTTGGCTTTTTTTTTCCTATCTTTTACTTATTTCAGTCATTAGTCTGCGACCATGCAGAAGAAATCAACTTCAGTACTAATTTTTTAAACCCAGCTACTTATTTTATTCGTCTCTTCTTTAGGAAGATGGCAGAAAAAGCGAAGCGGTACACACCACCATATATACACACATATATATATATATATATATATATATATATATATACGTTATATAATTAGGGTTCAGTAAAATAATTTACTTTACCACATACCAAACTTTTAGAAATAGCAGCCAAAAATCTTAGCTATTCTTCTATTCTAAGAAAAGACTCCCAGACAATGTATACTCAAAAATAATTATTTTTGAGTATACATTGTCTGGGAGTCTTTTCTTATAGTAGAAGAAATAGCTAAGATTTTTGGGCTGCTATATCTAAAAGTTTGGTATGTGGTAAAGTAAATTATTTTACTGAACCCTAATTATATAACGTAATGTTTTAAATATACCGTAAATGGTCTTTTTACATACTGAACACTACTTGGTAAAATTAATTAATAATTAATTAATTTTACACTTTTATTATTGATTATATATATATATATATATAGGGAGAATTCACGAACAAAATGACAAAAGACGAAGACAGGTGGTGTATAAAACAAACGCTCAGGAATAGAAAAAGTCTATTTACGTTTCGAGCCTAGGCTCTTCTACAGAAAGGAACACAGAGAAAAAGAAGGAGACAAACAAGGAGAGAAAAAATGTGTGTAGTGGCTACCGATCTATCATATATATATATTCAAATATAACATATGTATCGGTTGTCCGGAAAGTTCGTGCCGATTTATAGTAGCTTTTCGACTAATTTTAGAACATAGGATTTGACTCAACCTCCATTTAGAGCACAGTTTAAGCTATCTTTTCGTGGAAGAAGGTTTATGTTCCTATAATCTGTGTTGATTCTGTAACCCTTTAAAATGGAAGATAAGAAAGTTCATTTTAGGCACTTGAAGCTTTTCTTTTTCCGTAAAGGAAAAAAGGAAAAAATGCCTCACAAGCAACCAAAGAAATATGCGCAGTTTACGGTGATGTTTCTTTACCCGAAAGAACTGTACGGAAGTGGTTCTCAAGGTTCCGAGCTGGAGATTGTAGCCTTATTGATAAAGAACGATAAGGTAGACCGTCCACTACAGATGATGACCAAATCAAGTCATTAATTGAGAATAACCCACATTGTACAACCCGAGAATTGGCAGAAAGCCTCAACCTATCAAAATCCGTCGTCATGAGCACCTGGTATGCTTGGGTACACAAATCGCTCCGATGTTTGGGTACCATAGGAGTTGAGTGAGAAGAACCTTTTGGATCCCATTTCCATCTGTGATTCGCTTTATAAACGGAATGAAAACGCGCCTTTTTTAAAGCAAATTGTACCAGGTGATGAGAAATGGATTATCTACCGAAATGTTCAGAGAAAGCGATCCTGGAGTAAGCGACATGAGCCATCCTTAGCCACCCCAAAATCCGGACTTCACCCTGAAAAAGTCTTGCTTTGTGTATGGTGGGATTGGAAAGGAATTCTGTACGATGAGCTTCTCCCAAATAACCAGACAATTAATTCTGAGCAAAACTGCACACAACTGGACGAGTTAAAAGCAACAATTCAACAGGAACGTCCAGAATTGGCCAACAGGAAGGGTGTTGTATTCCAACATGATAATGCAAGACCTCACGTTTCTTTGGGAACCAGACAAAAAATGCTGAAGCTCGGCTGGGATGTGTTACCCCACCCTCAATATTCACCAGATATTGTGCGGAATTCTATAGATTATGTAAACATTTTGCAGTAGGACGCAGACATGGATGTATGGTAACAAGATTGCTTCCCAACCACATGGTTCCGGGTTCAGTCCAACTACAAGTCTCGTACTGACCAAAGTCTTGGGAGTAGATTTGATAGACGCAAACTGAAAGAAACTTGTCTCACATGTGTGTATGTCTGTGTGTCTGTATATACCTCTTGGTGTCTGTCTTTATCCCCGCCACTGCTTCACAACCGATGTTGATGTGTTTACGTCACCGTAAGGTAACGTTTTGGCAAAAAAATACTAATAAAATAAGCACCAGGATTTTTTTAATATTAAGTCCTAGCATCAAATGTTTTGGATTAAGATTTTTCAAGGCGGTGCCCCAGAATGGCCGCAGTCTGATGACTAAAACAAGTAAAAGATTAAAAAATAGTGTCTTTCTACCTGATTTTGTTTTGTATGGCATGCTATAATGTATAGCAATGGCTCCTTGAAGTTTGCGGCTTTCTGTTTTACAGTCAAAATTTATAGATTACAATGGTCATTAGTAGCTTATTTGTGGATTCATATATTCACATGCATGTGGTCATTTATTGATAAAGACGTTTTATTTTTTTTCACTTCTTGGCTTCGTTATTTTTGTCGTATATTATTTGTCTGAGATTGTGGTCGATTCGATACATTTTGTATTCCGTTTTATGGGGATTTTGATTATGGGTTCATCTTTTCGTTATTTTCCATGCATTTGATCTGTATAAGATTTTATGTGCAGTTTTATCAATGTGTATGTATTGGTGTATTCTGCGATGTATTTTGTTACATTTGCGTCTGGATTTTTTATAGCTTGATCTACGAGGCTGTTAGAATATCTGCTGTTAATTAACGCTTATTTTATTCTATGTATTTCTTTCTTTGCTGAACCATTTGTGGACAAGAATATAAACGCTCGTCTGAGGAGTGACTTTTACCACTGGCATCTTGTAGTTGTTTCGACATTCACGGTTTCCGTGAAAGTATATACATTTATCTGATCATTTGGTATATATTATCATAATGTATCTGTTTTAAATTACATGTTTGTCTAAAACGGAGATTTCATTTGTATTCTGGGTGATTAACTTTAGTAAGGAGTTTATTTCTTTCTCAAGTTTCTCAACTACCTTTAATGTGCCCATGACAAACTGTATATTCTCTTAGTATTTGGTGTAAATTTTGTGTTTATGTATTGGCATTATTGCTTTCTTCATTGTGGGTAAGTTGAATGCCACAAACGTATATCTGTGTTACGCTACATCCTGACTATATTTGACCAACCCAAACAATTCATGTATATATATAGATATATATATATATATATATATATATACGAGCAAAACGCCCTCCGTCCAATGTACGTTGCTGAGCTGTCAAACATTTAAACCATATTTTCTCAAAACAACTTGTCCGACCGTCCCCTAAACCTCCCATTTGAGAAACACTGATTTAACCTAGATTTGAGACACCAGCAAAAGAAGAAATAAAGATAGACTGTTTTTCTATTCCAAAGAAAAACGATTTCCCACGGCTTTATTGATCTCCTTCTCACCTGGAATCGACTTTTGTAATTTTTTCAAGACTTATACACGCCCTGATACCGTCGGTATTTACATATCAAATTTGAGCGCAAACGGATGGAGGCTACCCGAGATCCTAGAAACCACAAACACAGACTGAACGGAGATTATATAATATATATATATGTGTGTGTGTGTGTGGTGTGTGTGTGTGTGTGTGTGTGTGTGTATGTGTGTGTGTGTGTGTGTGTGTGTGTGTGTGCGTGTGTGTGTACAAGGATACTAGATAGGGTATCCAGCCATAAAATACTGCTAACTTTGGCCCTTGGAACTTATACATATGTTTATGGATGAGAGTAAGGGCGGTGGGACATAGAATTCTATAGTTCAAGACGCGAAAAAGATTATTCACCTAACATTACAATACTCCATTGGTCTCTTGTTACGTGATTGCTCTTGTTATTGAATCATAAAAGTGAGGTCACGCATTATATGAGATTTGTTAACCCATCTATACAAATCTATACAAGTTACTTGACCGAGCGAAGATATCTACTTGTTGCCCATATACTTCAATGATTCAGACCCGGCTATGTTTATTTACAATCAGTACAATTCTCATTTTCTGAACTTTCCAACCTTTAAATACTTGTATTTTCCTCAAAAACCTTTCAAAAATACAGTTTCCTGCTCGTGTGTACGTGCGTGTGTGTGTGTGAGTGCGCTTGTTTTTGTTCTTTTTTTTGTTTTTTTAGGCAATATCGAAAAATTAAAGAAACTTTCCAAACTGCATTGAATACGCTTTCCGAAAGTCCGTCCATAATGGCTCCAATATATATCTTATCGAAAACAAGATTACTTATATGTGAATGTGTTGGCGCTCGTGTATACATGTATACTTATATATATACATACATATACCTAGGTATATATGTATATATATATATATATATATATATATATATATATATATAATATATATATATATACATACATAGGTATATGTATGTATATATATAAGTATACATGTACACACGAACGCAAACACACATATATATATGTGTGTGTACATGTGTGTGTGTGAGTATGTGTGTGTGTGTGTGTGCGTGTGTGTGTGTGTGTGTGTGTGTGTGTGTGTGTGTGTGTGTGTGTGTGTGTGTGTAAATGCACGTGTTTTTGTATGTTCATGTATGTAAAAATCATTTCTGGTTGCGAAAGATAACGAAACAGATTTTCTCTTTTATCAATCGCTGCATTTTTTTTTCCTTCTTGTATTTCTCGAAGAAAGCCTGAGTGTGTGTGTGTATTGATTGTGCAACGTATATAGAGAAAACCAACATCCCTGAGGATAGCTACAGCCTACGCTGGATTCACATGCAATATATTATTACTCGTACAGAATCTCCATGGAACTTGTTTTTGCATGTCTTATAAATGTGCACCCTTCCTTCTACTCTGGTTTGCTTTCTCTTCTCGGTCAGTTTGCACAAGGTGTTTATGAATGTGAAAATATCTCAGAACGGGCTACTACAATTTTTTTGTTGTTGTGTATGCATTGGAAATCTGTGGGCGTATGGACATCTGTGTGTTTCTGTCTGTGTAGGTGTGGATGGATGTATGTATGGGTGTATGGATGGATATGTTTCTGTTTTGTAAGTGGGAATATTTGCATACTTGTATGTGAAGTGATTTATCTTTTTGTAGCATCTGGAAGGTTTACTCTCAAGATAAATCTTTCATTATTTTGTTATATTTGTTTTTTGGTTATTTTGTTTTGAATAACTTCGAAGTTATAACTTCACAAGATTTATCTTAAGTTTATTTGCAAACTTATACAGTATGATCGAATGGTTAAGTAGCTCGCATTCATCAGATACTGAGTTTCATACTTCTGCGCGATTCCCTGGACGCAGTTATTTCTGCCATAGTTTCGAGCCGATACAAGATTTCTGGGATATCTCTACTGAAGAAGAAACATAGATATATATATATTGCTGAATCCGAGATATGTCTAAAATACTATTTACGCCTGAGATAGTCTTGTATCTCCATAAGGCTACCATTCCCCTTTGTATCTTTTCTATGGGTATTTCTACGGTCATTAATCTAACGGATTTTCTAGTCTATTAATCTCAGTCAAAATTTTAAACGGGTCACTCGCTTCTCTTCTCATGCGCATAGTTTCTCTGTTGAGCCTCCTCTTCGTCTGCTAGTCATAAGTTTGTCTATTCTAATAACTTCTTTCCTCGAAGTGCTGCTCCCTGGAACTCACTACTATCATTTCTGGGTTTTTTTCCTTTGGTTTATGATATTTAATCTTTAATCATTCGGTCAATCGTCATCTTGGTATTCATCAATCTCTTCTTTTTCTGATTTGTAGTCCCTTTACTCTACAGTGGCACCGATCCTTGTTTGGAACAACATTTTATACAGATAAAATTGGAGTAGGCCGAATCAACAAAATACCATTTAATTCACAGGTGTGGGTGTGTGGTAAGAAGCCTGCTTCTCAACCACATGGCTCCAGGTACAGTTCCACTGCACGGCACCATGGCCAGGTATCTTTTAATCTAGCCTTCGGCTGAGGTTATTGTACTTTGTGTGTGCGTGTTTGTGTTTGTGGAGTGTAGATATATTTATGCGCGTGTGTCTTTGTGTCATTGTTTATCCCTCATCACCGCTTGACAACCGGTATTGGTGTGTTTACACCCACGTATTTCAGCGGTTCGGCAATAGACACTAATAGTATAACTACTAAGCTTTAACGTCATGAATGGAACATTTTTGATAATAAATGAGATCATTCAAGTCTGCAGACCAGAATCATGTATTACCATAAAGTGTTCCATCAACCACAACAGCTACAACAATAGCAAATAAAATGTATACGGAGCGCAAAGATGGTACTATCATTACCTCTTAATAATGACGGCGAACTGGCAGAAATATTAGTACGCCGGGCGAAATGCTTAGCGGTATTTTGTGTGCCGTTACGTTATGAGTTCAAATTACGCCAAGGTCGACTTTGCCTTTCATCCTTTCGGGGTCGATAAATTAAGTACCAGTTACGCACTGGGGTCGATGTAATCGACTTAATCCCTTTGTCTGTCTGTCCTTGTTTGTCCTCTCTGTGTTTAGCCCCTTGAGGATATTAAAGAAATAGGTACTATCATTACCTCTTAATATCTGTCTGAGTTTCTCCTTCTCTCTCTCTCTCTCTCTCTCTCACTCACTCTTTATTGTATGCTTAATTCAAAACAATGTGAAGAAATAGACATTGCATTTGACACATTTATCTGAACCCTAAAGGGTTAAAGGTCTAATTAACATGTTGTTGTTTTGTCGGAGTTCTTTTGTTTTACAAAAACTCGTATTGTTTCACGGAACTAGCAATTGTTGCGACAATGTTACAGTTTATTTGGAGCTAAACTCTTTGTATCATTTTACAGGTACTTACTTACAATTCATGGGCGTTATTAAAATATCTATGAAAACGGTGAATAGCAGAACCCTTAGCACATCCCGCAAAAGGATTTGCGCTATTTCTTCCGACTCACTCATTACATTCTGAGTTCAAATTCAACTCATAATGTCAACTTTGAACGTCAACTCTTCTAATAAAGTCGCTAAATATCAGTAATTAACTAGAATGGACGGTATCCACTTACCCCTTTTTCTCGAAACTGCTGGCCTTGTGCGCCAAAATGTAAAGATGTCATTCATATAGTTTTTAGGGGGTCGAGTTAGCAGAGACGTGAAAGCGCCTTAAGTTCAATGTTCAAGCCCTGAAATGGGCAGTTTTGAGTTGACAAAATTAAATGCCTGTGAAGCATTACAATCCAACAACATCTGCCCCCGCCAATTTTCTCCTCTCAGCATCCATTATTGGTATATTTGTGGGCTTCTTTATTCTCAGATGCCAAAAGTGTCCTGAATATCTTCTAACTAAATCTCATACAGTTTTGCAACTACGTGATTTTGAGTTCAGCCACACTATACGGTATCTTAGTGGCCTCTACCATAACACAGGGCCGATCAATGCCGATTGAGATAATTTAGGAGACGAAAACTGAACATACATATATATATGTATATCTGTACAGGGTGACCAAAAATATCACCTGATTCTCGTTTTGAAAAGTATTGTACGTTTCTCAATTAATTTTATTGTATAGAACAATGATGAATAATAACTGAGAATGAAACAATGATAAATACGAACGAAAGGGTTCAAAGAGCTCCTCATTCTTTTCGCTACTAGAAAGCAAACGCAAAGCAACGCTGCGACAAGGACTTTTGGCACAGTTCCAAACCAGTTGTGACGAATTGCTCGTTAATAACTATTTTTTTAGACTTTAATCATTAAATGAAAATAAAGTACAGTATTGCACTGTATAACACATTAATTAAAATATATTAAAAGAAAATACGTAGTGTACTGTAGATGAGTGAAAAAAAATCGCGCACACTCTATGGAACACGCAACTCGGGAGGTGAGTGTGTGGTGTTGTTTTGCATTTTTTTTTTAATATACAGTACTGTTTTTACTTTGCGGATTTTCACTTATCGCGGGGGCTTCTGGAAGGAACAAGGGTGGTAGTCGAGGGATTGCTGCATTATGGTTGCATGACAAAATATGGTGTCCCTACTCCCAATGAATAATAAATAGTTTATTTGGTACCTGATTTTCTTAAGGATACAGTATATGAGTTACGACATCTGCACTTAAAGCAATCATATTACACATGTCATACGAACATAATATAATTTTTTATGAATGATAAAGATGACAGATAGACAACACGTTTGTAAAATATAAACATCTTTGGATTTACTTTTGTACGTTGTCATTTATGATAGACATTTTGTGGTTCGAGAATTTGCTGAGGTAAACTCTTCTTACGTTTACAGCCGAGATATTCATTCAAAGATTTTTTAATTAATGGCTTGAATTTGCGATTACCTTTATTTACTGTTATGTTTTTAGATTCCATATATTCATCACGATTTGTTTGTTTTTTTCCCTTCTTTTTCGGATTCATTGTAATTATTTTCAGAGTTCTTTCCTTACCTTTCGTTGATAACAATATATCAAAACTGTTTTTTTGATTCCAGAATTTGCTGACATCATCGTATGATAGGTTTTTTTTTAATTACCGATGTTTTTTTTATTAAAGCATATATATATATAAAGTTTCTCTTATTCCTAAATAAAGTGAATGGGTAATACAATTTAAGACGAATAATGCTTAGTTAAAATATGCCAACTCTTACGTATGTATGAGTGCATGTTTATATATATATATATATATATATATTATATATATCTATATATATATATACAGATAAACGGTGAAATATAATTAATTTAATAAAATCAATAAATTTCATCTAGTAGTATTTCGGTATGGAAAAGACCATATTCAGTAAAAGTTAATTTATATAATTATAATAAGGGTTTTTTGCATTCTTTGTGGAGACTTATTTTTGTAGTAATAGATATAGTAGCCCTTTGACTGCTATTTCTAATATTTTCGGTATGTTGTTTAAGCAACTTGTTGCAAAAAAACCCTTATTATAATTATATAAATTAATTTACATATATATATATATATATATATATATATATATAGTAAAAGCAATTAAGATTAAAGTGAGTTCTGTTGAATTCACATGTATGCGGTACTTAACTTAGATGCACCAGAAATCTATATGGTGTTAACCATAAAATAATGCAGGGTGATTATAAATAAGAAAAAAACATATTTTTCTTATTTATATATATATATATACCATCTGATGATCTTGTAGATGTCTGCGGGTTTATATACGTAGATATTAACAAGTGAAATCAATGGGTCGTAGGTAATCGTTTATATTTCGTATGTTTTCATTTTTCTTACTCATTTTTGCATTTTGACATTTTGCTGGGATTTTTTTCTTGAGAAAATATTCTTCGTGGTAATGGTGATTTGACGTCTGTGTTTAGCATATAGGGTGTCCACTTTAGTGGTCATTCCTCATAATTTTGTGTGTATATATATATATATATATATATCGGAGTAGAATGAAACAGGGAATTTGGTTAATTTTTTTTATTATAACATCATCGATTACATAATCTTTTCAACTGTATTGCTGGCATAAACCAGGAAGGGATATGGGATCGTTAACAAGACGATCGCATAACCACCATCTGAACAGGCAGGTAACAAACAACAGATCAAATTAGCTTTTACTTCTGACGATCTAGCGTTAATTGGTAATTATTCACCCTTAAGGCAGCGAGCTGGCAGAAACGTTAGCACGTCGGGCGAAATGCTCCGCGGTATTTCGTCTGCCGCTACGTTCTGAGTTCAAATTCCGCCGAGGTCGACTTTGCCTTTCATTCTTTCGGCGTCGATAAATTAAGGACCAGTTACGCACTGGGGTTGGCATAATCGACTTAATCCGTTTGTCTTTCCTTGTTTGTTCTCCCTGTGTTTAGGCCCCTGAGGGTTGTAAACGAATAGGTAATTATTCAGCCGTCTATATCATGATAACAGCATGGTGTACAAATATTCGTTAGTGAAACACGTGTAATATATGCTGTTATAATAAAAAAAATTACCGAATCTCCGAATTTACTCTGTTTTGAGATATATTCTCTGTAATTTATTTAAGTGTGTATAATTTAAAAGTAATATTTCAGGACAAATAAAATGCTGATGAATACGTTAGCTACATAATTGAAACTTTTCCTATTTTAAAAATAAATATTTAATGCCAATGAAACTACTTTCCACTGTAAGAACAGTAAGAACGTATATATCATTAACAGAAAAGATGTTAACATCGAAATATAGAATTACAGTATTATTATACCGTAATATATTCGATAGCTGTTTCATAAAGTTATCATTAATTAATATGGTTCTTATTCCACCTGCTATATATGATATCATTAAATCAAAAATACTATTCGAGAATATAAGTATGTAAATATGAGAATTACTATAATAATCAAAAACAAGTTTTATCAGAATTCTTTGTTTTTTCCTTTTGCTCAGTTTAATGGATATGAAACTTTTGCAAAAAAAAAAATTATATTGGTTTCACAATGTTATTAGAATATAAGCGTAGGCATTGCTCGTTGGTGATAAATATCGTATTACAATAATGTGGTTTCGGATTCCATTTCACTGCGCAGCACCTTGGGTGAATATCTCCTATAATAGCCCTCGGCCACCCAATACTTTGTAGTGACGCTACTGTGGAAGTTTCAGCGCGTATGCTCAGGAACTGCAACTTGAGAGCGTAAGCGCTAAATCGGTCATTTTAGCAGAGCAGCCCTAACGAACGGACGTGACTAAAACTTCTCTCAGGGAAAAACCCTCCGCATAAAGAAGCTCTCTTCGGCGCGGAAACGGAAGTCCTGTGGACTTGGCTGCCGGTTCGCCCTTAAGAAATATATATGCATATATTTTACCTGTGAGCCCGAAGAATAAAGTACTATTTATTGTTTTCGAAGACAGCCGGATTTTTGGTTCCTTATCTTCGACTTGTATGTGACAAGATAAGACTAGACACCCCTCCAGTGTTCCTGAACTCTCATCTTGTTACAACTTTTTAAGTGTCTTGGTAAAGAGAAACTATGTAGAAGCCGCTTGTTAAACTAACCCGTTTGTTGTTTGTCAACCTGTCTTCGTCTTTTGTCTTTTTGTAAATTCCAACTATATATTGCATGCTCACGTAGTCGCACCAATTTTATTCTGTTTCTACCTCCCACACTTCGGATTTACACGTGGATTTTCTGCACCTCTCCTCGTCTACACATGGATTTCACTGGACTCTTGCGTTGATGAGAAATCACTCCAATACACCACGACGTGTGGTAAGAAACTTGCTTCCCAACCAACTTATTCCGGGTTCAGTCCTACTACATGGTAGCTTGGGCAGGTATCATCTACTATGGCCTCGGGCCGACCCGACCGAAGCCTTGTGAGTAAATTTTGCAGACAGAAACTGAAAGAAGCCACACACATACACATATATATATAATATATATGTATATATATATATAATATATATATATATATATATATATATATATATATATATATATATACGTAAATATAAGAGAGTTAACGTTAAATAGGTTAACTCTAGTGCTGAGAAATAGCTCCTCCGGTTGATGGTTTATAGATATATATGTGAGTATAATTTGCATATTATATTGATAAAGAAACAATTGTACAACATTAATCTACTTTTTAGTTGTATTTCACTTTTCTTACGTTGAGGGTAGTGCTATTTCTATGTGGAGGTATCATCAGCGATTATACCAGAGGAGCTATTTCTAGCACTAGAGTTAACCTATTTAACGTTAACTCTCTTATATTTACGGATAAATATGTATCGTCTCCCTGGTTTGCTATGTGCTAGGTCGCTTGGTGTTAAAATAAGGGTATTATTAAATTAATATCTAATTTTTCCCCCTCATTTTTGAATGTATATATATATATATATATATATATGCATATGTATACCGCTGTGTGTGTGACTTAGTGTTTGTCTCCCACCAAAGTCAGTATGTGTTTATGTCCCTGTAAGTTAGCTGTTCGGTTTGACAAAAGATTCCGATAGAATAAGTGCCAAGCGTTAAAGGAAAATAAGTTTAAGTTTGAGACATTTGTCTTACAAAATTCTTCTAGACGATGCTCCAGTGTGGCCGCTGTCCAATGACCGAGACAGGTAAACAGATAGTGAAACAGGAAAGGAACTTTTAGTCCAGACATAATTTGTATTGCCACGTCAACAGGAAGTGAACGGCAGGAAGTTTTAGTTGCTGAAGAAATTGATAAACTGTTTATGGAATTAAAAATTAGTTAAAATTTAGTTGATATGGTCAGCGTAATTACATATGGCGAAAGAGAGCCACACATTACTAAAGCGGCCTTACTGATTACGAATAGGATATGGATTACTGATGGCAAGAGATTATCAGGCAACCTGGCACTTCGGTAGAAGAAGAAGAAGAAGAAGAAGAAGAAGAAGAAGAAGGAGAAGGACGAGGAGGAGAAGGAGAAGAAAAAGAAAATGAAGAAGGAGATGAGGTAGAAGAAGTAGTAGTAGTAGTAGTAGTAGTAGTAGTAGTAGTAAAAGAGGAAGAAGAAGAAGAAGACGATGATAATGATGCAGATGATGATGAAGAAGAAGAAGAAGAAGAAGAAAAGAAAGAAGAAGAAGAAGGAGAAGATGATGATGATAATGATGATGATGAAGAAGAAGAAGAAGAAGAGAAGAAGAAAAAGAAGAGGAAGAAGAAGAAGAGGAAGAAAAAGAAGAAGAAGAAGAAGAAGAAGAAGAAGAAGAAGAAGAAGAAGAAGAAGAAGAAGAAGAAGAAGAAGGAAAAGAGGAAGAAGATTAAAACAAGAAGAAGAATTCATTTTAATATTTGATAAGATGAAAACATCGTAACCGGTTATATTTTAAACCACTTGCTTGTTGTAACAAAACTATTTAACATTCTCCAAAGTATACTTTTGTGCTTTTTGCCAAATTAATTTATGTCTTTAACCATAATATTTGATTTGTATGGAATCCTAACTTCTCCGCTGAAAACTACAAGTCTTTTTTCATTCTCTCTCTGTTTATTTTTCTCTTATTTCTTTCTGTTGAAGAGCGTAGGCTCAAAACATAAGAGACTTTTACATGTTGCCCATGCGTCAAACTGATACATTTGCTTTTTGGTTCATACACGTGACTTCATTTTTTGTTTCTCTATTTTAGATAGAGAATTTTATATAGATAGATATAGACGTATATCTGTCTATCTATTTATCTACACAAATGTGTGTGTGTGTGTGTGTGTGTGTGTGTGTGTCTGTGTATGCACGTGTGTAGATAAATAGATAGATAGATTAGGTAGATATACCAAGGACTCCAAATTTGCCATCAAGATGTAGGACAAGATACTGATAGT
>NC_043008.1:14286939-14289439 GCF_006345805.1 Octopus sinensis
TTTTCTATATATCTGATGAAGAGCTCCGCTCGAAGCAGAGAATCCTCATCCTTCTGTTTCCTTTCCTGAGCGTCCAATAACACTGCACTTATTCCAACTCCTCACGTTGTTGTTTTTTCTTGCTTGTTCATTTTGGGATTGGGGCACAGGCTGTTCCGTTGATCGGATCAACTGGAACCCTCGTCGTCGTACCCGACGGAGTGCCACGGATTTATCCTTTTCATGTGCACTCGATATCATATATCATGCTATTATATCATTCCATGCTATTTGATACACCGTTACTTTTCTTCCTTGAACAACCTTATCCCACTGACCCTGCGAACAATTCCATTTTAGTGCAGTTTATATATATAAACTTTGCCTTATATCCTCTTCTTCTCATGGTTGGTAAAATAAGTACCAGTTTCGCACTGGCGTCGAGGCAATCGACTTGGTGGACTTATACATGAAAATATGTTGTCTATTGACTTCTATTACACATGCTAGCTGCAGGTATAATATATATATATATACATACAGGATGTACTTCGACACAGTTTCTATCTACCACATTCCCTCAGAATGTGCCTTGATCGTGCCAGAGCTATATTAAAAAAACACTTCCCCAAAGTGAAGCGTAGTGTGACTGGACCCAAAATTCCGCGGTTCCAAAGTGAGCTTCTTAACCACGCTGCAATTCCTGCGATTATACATACACACACATGCATACATACATACAGACAGGCAGAGAGACAAGCAAACAGGCGGATAGACAGGCAAATAGACAGACGACCAGACAAAAGCAATGGAGGTATACTGTTGACAATCCTCATTAGGGTGAAACTGTGCCGTCCAGTGTTCTAGCTTGGCAAGAGTTATTTTTGCTACCTTCAGTATTTCCAGTGCCTTTAGCACAGCGGGTCTATCACAGACGCTATGTCGGGATGGACACCGCAGTAACTGTCCTATGAACTACGTGTATACCTGAAGTATGATCAATAGATAGCTATATAGAAATTGAACTAAGAGAAAGTGCTGACAGTGCCAGTAGGATAGGGTTGTTCAAGAAAGAAAAGTAACGGCGTATCAAATTTAGAAAATTTTGAGACCTGTGGCTAGCTTGGGTAATAGAAGTCAATAGACAACATATTTTCATGTATAAGTCCACCAAGTCGATTGCCTCGACGCCAGTGCGAAACTGGTACTTATTTTACCAACCATGAGAAGAAGAGGATATAAGGCAGAGTTTATATATATAAATTGCACTAAGATGAAATTGCTCGCAGGGTCAGTTGTTCAAGAAAGAAAAGTAGCGGTGTATCAAATAACATGGATTGATATAATAGCATGACATATGATATCGACTGCACACGAGAAGGATAAATTCGTGGCACTTCGTAGGTTACGACGACGAGGGTTCCAGTTGATCCGATGAGCGGAACAGCCTGCTCGTGAAATTAACGTGTACCCTTAACGTAGTTCTCGGGGAGATTCAGCGTGACACAGAGTGTGACAAGGCACACCCTTTGAAATACAGGTACAAGAGAAACAGGAAGAAAGAATGAGAAAAAGTCCTGGTGAAAGAGTACAGCAGGGTTTGCCATCACCCCCTACCGGTGCCTCGTGTCACTTTAGGCGTTTTCGCCCAATAAACACTCACAACGCCCGGTCTTGGAATCGAAACCGTAATCCTATGATCCAAGGGCGGGTCCGCTGCCCTAATCAGTGGGCCATAACGCCTCCACGAATGAGAAATAAGCATAAGAATCAAGAATGCTCCGGAATTCAGAAGGTACAGAATTGTTGGGACTAATGCACAGCAGTGTACATGTGTTTCTACATCAACACACGTTGTTAGAACAGTGGTTGTTCTATCTACAACAGCCGTTAGACTTAGATATAAGCAAAAAAGAGTAGAACATGTTTCTTGTTTAGGGCATTTTGTATCTATGAAGCAAAAGGAGGGAAGAGAAATAATGCTCTCTCTCTCTCTCTTCTCTCTTCCTCTTTGTCTGTCACTCTCGTTATCTCTCGTTCTTTCTCTGGATGTATTTGTTTGTGCGCGCGCAGACGTGTGCGGATATATATATGTATATATATAAATATGTAGGTATGTAAGTATATATATATATATATGTATGTGTGTGTGTGTGTGTGTGTGTTGTGTGTGTGTGTGTGTGTGTGTGTGTGTGTGTGTGTGTGTGTGTGGGTGATGTGTGTTGTATGTATGTATCATACAGACACTGACAGATATACATATATACGTACAGACAGGCAGGTAGAAGGACATGTAGATAGATAGATAGATAGATAGATAGATAGATAGATAGATAGATAGATAGATAGATAGATAGATAGATAGACAGACAGATGGATAGGATGCATATATATATATATATATATATATTTATATTATATATATATGTATGTATATTCGTATATGTATATATGTGCGAGTGTGTATATATAAGAGTTGTATATATTTGTGTGTGCATATGTGTGCGTGATAATGTGTTGT
>NC_043008.1:14294439-14304439 GCF_006345805.1 Octopus sinensis
ATATATATATATATCCCTCTCTGTCTTTCTCTTTGTGTGTCTTTTTCAGACAAAGATTCTTTGGTGCTTATATGAACTTTTTACCTGTCTTAGAAAATAATAAGACGAAGCATCTGTGTAGTTGATCGACCTGCCACGAACTATAAATATGGCCCCTTTAAGGGATCTGTCCATCATACCATTTGTATTAGGTACAACTACAGCTTGGAATCATACACAATAGCGTCAGCAAATATACTGACATGTTAGCTATAAGGAAAGACATGTTCCGAAAATAGTAATATTAACGTTTGTAAATATTGTTAGAAGAATCTCACAAAGCATATACTAACACAAAATAACGATGTGCATGATTTTGAAAGGAAGGCAGGAACTTCGTGATATATCTCTGAAATAATCAATAGTAGGCGCGAGCGGAGGTATGTGCTTAAAGGTAGGAAGAGATCGATTGGAAATCGTGTGATTTTGAGATCGAACATACTACCCGCCTCTATGGCGATTGATTTCGACTATGATTTCGAGCTGATTGGCGCAATATCAGATTTGGAGATTCGGTGATTTTTGTAGATGGAAGCTACGCTGTGGCCCTTGGTGTACACACTCACACATACACACAACGAAAGCGCTCCCAATTTAGAAAAAAAAGGTTAGTAACACCTTCATAAAAGATTTCATAAAAATTTTTTTAGTTATTTATATTTTAACATTTTTTTAAAAACCACCTTTACACTTCAAAATCTGTATTAAGTAAACCTCATAGATTTTCATATATGTGTATGTGTGTGTGTGTGTGTGTGTGAGTGTGTGTATGTGTGTGTGCATCTGTGTGTGTGTGTGTGTGTGTGTGTATGTGTGTGTGTGCATGTGTGTGTGTGTGTGTGTGTGAAAATATATATATATATATATATATATATGTATATATGTATGTATATATATTTATATATATATATCTATTTCCGTCTACTAGAGCCATTCACAAGGCTTTGGTCGGTCCGGGGCAGTAGCAGAAAACTCCTGCCGAACTTTCCACGCAGTGGAACTGAACCCAGATACATGTGGTGGGGAAGCAAGCTTTTTACTACACAGCCACGCCTACACCTATATACTTATCAATAGTACATATAGATAGATAGATAGATAGATAGATAGATAGATAGATAGATAGATAGATAGATAGATAGATAGATAGATAGATAGATAGATAGATAGATAGACAGACATACAGATAGATAGATAGATAGATAGATAGATAGACAGACGGATGAGAGAGAGAGGGAGATAAATATGTTTCTTTATTAGCCACACAGGGTTGAGCACACAGGGGACAATTTACAAAGTAGAGGTTTTCTTTTGGGGGAGAAAAAAAGGGAGGGTAGGTTTTCGATCAAAATAGATATTAGAGTGGAAAATGGAATTAACACTTTAAAATAATAGTTGTCGATATAAAGACAATGCGCTTGCGTGATTGCATTCAGATAACTAAAGCGGTAGGCGTTCTGTAAGATTTTTCTTTGCCCTGAATAACTATGATTATTTCAATCTGACAGGGAACGACTTACTCCTTACTATGTTCATCTGCACAGATGACAGACTTCTCTCCAAAAACGGCCTCCATTCTGTAACATAAACGTAACTCACGTTACTGCTACAAAATACAAACCTCAAAATAACAAATAATTTCAGACATTTTCTACAAAATTACAAACGTATCACTGAAGTAATAATAAAAGATTGATGAACAACAAGTTCTGTTCCATAGAGTGTCACCTTAAAAGAGAACGCTTCCTCTTCACTTGAGCTGTACCTCTCCTCGTAGATGTTATTGCGTTTTCCATAGCTTTCTATGAGCTTCTTTTTGACTTTTAACCTCCTTGCCAGACTCCCGTAACATCCAGCCATTACCAATCCTTAAAAGTGGATTGCCTGGTTGTATTGTAAGTATGAACTTGCTGGTGATTTACAGCTCGTTGTTGACACAGCTGCTGAGGAAGATTCTCAAAGCTTCCTCTGGATTAGAAGGGAAAGGAGTAATTTTAACTTTGGTCCTAGTAAAACGTACAGCACAATTCATTTTGACGACTGTAAACTTGTTCACGGAGCTCCCATGCAATCATCAACCTTCTTAATTTGTTCTTACTGCTTTTCTTCTTTTGGATTTTCTGAAAAATTCCTTAAACAGCTTTGGGTGTTCTGCCATCGACGGTAAGGTTTTAGATCTTCCCGTCAGTATTATCTACGAAAAACTAGCATTGTTTGTGAGTTTGTAGGGTCATGAAGATTTGTATGTTCATGATGAGCCCACCCGACCAAATTGCAGGAATTTACGTCTGCACTGGCCACTTGCTAAGCAAACTTAGGCTGCTTCCCTTTATTAGCGCACCTCGGTGGCGGTTTATGATAGGTTGGCTTTTATCTAGTGGATAATCAGTATAAATTATGTGCAAGGGTTCATAATTAAGGGGAACAAATAGGTCCGTGAATTTTGAGTCAGAGCACTTACGATACTGATCAGTTCTGTCAGTTTCTTTCAAGCACCGGAATCCGTCGTCCTGGAAGGAACAATAAGTAGTTCGAGTATCGAATTGACGGAGAAATGATCCCTCTTTCGACGGTTAATTTAATATAGCATTTGATAAACATAGACCCTTAGGAACGCTCTGTTATTCACATGTTCCACAAAGTGGCATATCATCTCTTAGCATATTTGTACATGATTTTTTTTTCAAATTGTTCTTCAACATTTGTTTGGTCTTCCATTTGTCGATTGTATTCAATCCGAAGCTCCGTGATAACCGTCTCGGTGATGTAGTCAACTTGGAATTTCCATTGCCTTCTTATGACGTGATGGTCACATTGCTTTTCTTTAGCCCGACTTCTGAGATACAGTTGCAGTTGTAAAGGAGAATGTCTTTCCACATTGTTCTCAGTCATAAATAACAAGGAGAGAGTCACACTGGTCTTATATCGCTTGATGGTGATTATTTTTGCTACACTTTTGCTAACACCTTTTCTGATTGCCACACAAGGGTAACTAAAAAGCCTTCATTTTGATGATTCACAAATAGGGAATTTTCTACATTGACAAATTTTTCAGATATACAGTTTCAATCTTGACAAAATTTTGCTAGACTATTTGCTCTGGTACAAACGTATTCACGTACAATTTCTTCGTTAACTAACAACGTAGACAGACACTACCAATTTCAAAAACAATTCCGTTTACACTTTTGATCGGGATGTGTATGAAATACGTTGTGCATGATATCGGTGTTGATGGTGGTAATGTTGCTAACAATATCGTCCACATTTTCTGTTTCATTGCTAATAAATTTCCTACAATATCGTCTTTATTGAACTGTTCCCATTTGCACATTTAATATTGTTAATTTTATTGTTTTTTTACATCTGTAAATTGTATTCTGTCAGTTTTGAATTGGGAGAATGTTCCCGTTTATTGCTGTTGTGGAAGCCATTTTTCTACGGGTCTGTTAGCTTCCGAAAAATATGTTTTAATAAACGGACCTTGAAGCATTCCTCGTGTAAGGGGGAAACGCGCTTCTGGGTTTTCCTATAGAGTTGCTTTATAAAAATGTCGAAAGGAATAACTTTCCACATGTCTTGTCAGGTAAGGGAACTCTGGCAATAACGACATATAACAAAAATAGCAACAAAAAAACAGAAAAATGATTATTTCAAGTTTTGAAAGAAGACCAGTAATTCTGAGTGAAGCAGCAAGTTGATTCATATCGACTCCAGTACATGACTGGTATTTTATTTGACCAACCACAAGAAGAGGAAAACCAAGGTTGGCTTCCGCGGCATTTGAGCTCAGAACGAGCAGAGTCGGAATAAAAGCCGCTAAGAATTTTCTCTGACATCTTAACGGTTCTGCCAGCACAATGCCTAATAATAATAACAATAATAATAATAATAATAACAATAATAATAATAATAATAATAATAATAATAATAATAATAATAATAATAATAATAATAATAAAAATAATAATAATAGGTCTGCAATTAGAGAGGTACCATCCACTCTTGCCATTTTCGCAACTTTCACCCACGTACCTAGTGGCCAGAAGAATGTTTGCTTGCTGTGTTTTTTTTAACTGCAGACTGTTTTCTTTCCTTCTAACTTTTTTGTGACTTTCTTTTTATTGAACTGTTTTCATTTTTCCTTCCTTCTTTTTTGATTTAAAAAAAAATTTTTATGTTGAATTGTTTTTGAACTTTTTATTAGAAGAAAATATGGCAAAGAACAAGAATAATGTTTTGGAGTGGGAAGTTGTCCGTTGTCCCACTCAAACAGCGGTTGAAAGACTGTGAAGAGAGGCTGGGGGTGTTGAGAACTTGCTCCAAGTCACTCGACATCATCGCCCTATTTCAAAAGTCTGTTATCGAAAGGGAGTAGGCAGAGTATCTGCCAATTATTAAATTCATCTCCAATGGGATCAAATATAAAGCGGTGTGGTTGCTATTTGACACCCCTGAGGAGGCTCGCAAATTTGCGAGCCAGCTCTTGGAGGGCAAAGAGATTTTGCTTCTTCCCACATATTGTGAGAAGAAGTTGACAAGAGCTTGGTTCTGCGGGTTGCCGCTCGGGATAGAACCCGATTGGATAGAGGAGACTATCCGCCGGGGTCTGTGTGGCAGCGGAGCCAAATTCCTCAATGTGAAAATTGAGTAAAATTCAAAACACCATTATCACCACTAAACTATACAATCAGCTCTAATCTATACTTAGCTACATTGTCGCCTTCTCATAATGCCAGTTATCACTAAATTTTATTTCTACCATTAAATTACACTATCATATTCTGAACATTAAACTACTTAATCAAAACATTACACTGTCACTCTGGGTTACCATTTCACCAAAAAGCTTCACTGTTTTCCCTAATCTATGCAGTAATCAGTAACTGTCTTCTGAACAGAAAGCAACATTTTTGTCTCATTAAATAACCACCGCTTCCCCTAAACTATACTTTAATCAACAAAGTACACACTACCAGCAATAAAGTGCATTGTAATCGGTAAATCACAATTCTGCCATTAAACTACAATGTCATGTATATATTTTATCAGTATACTATTTAATCTCTGCACCATATACTTTCATTCTCAGCTTTTGGATATGCAACTTTATTGAGATAATATTTTATGAACAAGCCACAATATTTTGTTTGACACTGGAAGCCTTCTGTTCTTTTTTGTAAATCTGCCATGGATGTTTATTTATTCACCAGATGTACCACCAGTGGCCCATAGATTAACTTCACGCAACAGTCAATTTTTAAGTCTTCTTCTCAGCACCATTAGTATTTTTGTAGGGAGGGCGGCGAGCTGGCAGAATCGTTAGCACGCTGGACGAAATGCTTAGCAGTATTTCGTCTGCTGCTGCGTTCTGAGTTCAAATTCCGCCGAGGTCGACTTTGCCTTTCATCCTTTCGGGGGCCGATTAAATAAGTACCAGTTGCGCACTGTGGTCGATGTAATCGACTTAATCCGTTTGTCTGACCTTGTTTGTCCTCTCTGTGTTTAGTCCCTTGTGGGTAGTAAAGAAATAGGTATTTTTGTACGGTCATGAGGATTTGTATTTTCATGATGAATACAGCCGACCAAATTGCAGAAATTTACGTCTGCACTGGCCACTTTCTAAACAAGACAAAGCTAGGCTGCCTCCTTTCATTTTCGGATTTTAGATATTTAATCTCTGCACCACATACTTTGGTTCTCAGCTTTTAGATATGCAACTCTGTTAAAGATAATTTTTTTATGAACATGCCACAATATTGTGCTTGATACTGGAAGCATTCTATTCTTTCAGGTAAATTTATTATGAATATTGAACAAGTTAACTGTCACATGCACCATCGGTAGTTCATTGTTTAACTTCACACAAAAGCCAGTATCAGGCCGTGGTGGTTAACGTGTTAATAATAATAACATAGGGGAGCATTCGTATTGGATCAATAGTTAATATAATTATAACGACCTTTTTACTTAGCCTAACCTAAAAGTTGGTTGAGATAAACACGCAGATGAAACTTAGTGTCTATCCCAACGCAACGTTAAATGAAGTGTTTTGCACAAGAACACAACACACCGTCCGATGCGGGAATCAAATCCATGATCTAGCGATCATACGGGCAACACTTTAACCACCTTGCCACGCACGTTCACGTAGTTGAAGAGAAATATAAATTATTTTATTAGTTTGTCAGATCAATTCGTTCGTTATTGGGTAGGGGGGGGTCATATTTAACACACTGTTGTTATATATATATGAAAAGAGGTAAAACTTATGCAAATTACAACAACGATATACCAAAGTTCTGCAGGAAAATAGGGTTACAAAAAGTTCACGAAGCACGACGAAAAAACTATATTTTGTGGTAATTCAAATAGCATTGCAAAGTATTAAAATAACAGGAAAAGAGCGAACGAAGTTATCTGGCAACCCAAAATATCCATGTGAAGTTCAGTAGCTTTAACTAATCATATTCGGACCATCGGTGACTATACATACTTAAGAACCACTCCTACAGGTATCCTAGCTATTTGCTTTGAGAATCTTCAGAGATTAAGAGACGAAAAACTTATTTGATATGCAACATCGTTCTAACCAACGATGGCGTGTCAACACCTTCGTTGGACCATCTAGAAAGAGCGGTAAAATATTTCTCAAATCATGCGCTATCAATTGAAATCAATTATTATATTCCTTGATGTGACTTTGTATATATTTTGTCAAAAAAAGGCCATTCAGGTCTTAAGCGCATTTAAGCATAGCGATGGTGAATGAGGGCCAACTTGGGGGTTAAATAGCTATGGTAACAAGCCAGATGTTAACCAACACAAGATTTGGAAATTATTGTAGTGCTACCAACATTAAGATATGTATAAATGATCCACGTGACTGTGCATTATGTAATCGCTTTGTGATGTTATAATGAGCTGTTGTAAACAGTAATCATGCTGTAAAATTAATAAGACTTTAAATAGTGTTTCGTGTATGTATATATATATATATATATATATAACGGGAAGCTTTATGAAAATAAACAAAAGACGAAGGCAGGTGGAAAACAAACGAACAATTGTATTAGTATGGCGCTCAGGAAATATAAATAAAACAAGTCTTTAACGTTTCGAGCCTACGCTCTTCAACAGAAAGATACACAGAGAGAGAAAAACACAGAAAGAAGGAGAGAAAAAAAATGCGTGCAGTAGCTAACAAATCAACATGGCGATCTGATTTCGGCCAGAGGTCAAAGATCAAACATGAGACGCGAGAGCGAAATAAGGGGAGATAATAGGGTTGATAAAAGGGTTGAGGGACCAGCTAATAGTGCGTGGGAGGGGTCTGGATGTGTGTATGTATAGGGTTGGTGTATGTATTAGTATGTATAAGGTGTGTGTGTTGTGTGTGTGTGGTGTGTATGAGAGAGTATTAGTGCGTAGGATTGGTCTGGACGTGCGTATGTATGGGGTTGGTGGTGTATATTAGTATGTATTAGTATGTATTAGTACGTATTGGTATGTATAGGTGTGTGTGTGTGTGGTGAGAGAGTATAAGTGCGTTTGCGGGGTCTGGACGTGTGTATGTATAGGGTTGGTGTAAGTATTAGTATGTACTAGTATGTATTAGTACGTATTAGTATGTATTAGTTGGTGTGTGTATTAGTATGGCACATCATATGTGATGTGATGTGTAAAGTCATGTGGTGTGTGAGGAGAAGAGGGGGGAGGGGAGAAGAGGGGAGGGGGAGAAGAGGGGGAGGAGGAGAGAAGGGTAGGGGGAAGAGGGGGAGAGGGGGGGAGGATAAGGGGGAAGAGGAGAGGATGGGGGAGAAGGAAGGGGAGGAGGGGGGATGAAGGAGGAAAGAGGGAGAGGGGGAGAGAGAGGGGAGAGAGAAGGGGAGAGAGGGAGAGGGAGGGAGCAGAGGGAAGGAAGAGGGAGGGAGAAAGAGGGAAGAAGGGAAGGGGAGTAGGGGTGAAAGGATGAAGGACTGAAGAAGAAGTAGGGGTCGGGGGGGAGAGAAAGGATAGGTGAGGAGTGGGGAGAGGGGGGGTTAGATGAGGAGGGGGGGGGGGAGTTGAGACCAAATGGCGTATAAGAGCGAAGAGAGAAGATTAATTCCTGTTCACGGCGCAAACGGGAATCCGGATGGCCTCTGTGTAAGGACAAACCGAACACAGATAGGTGTTGCAAGGAGTGACCGGTGGAGCGGAAATGGCGTGAGACCGGTGTGTCGTTCGCAAGGTGGATGTCACGAAGGTGTTCCGCGAACCGGTCAGCCAAGCGGCGTCCCGTTTGTCCGATGTACAAGGAATTGCAGAGAGAGCAAGAGATGCAATAGATAATATTGCTGGAGGTGCAGGTGAAGGAGTGGATGATGGGATAGGGTCGATGGTGGGTGCTAGTGAGGCGGGTGGTGTTGGAGAGGTAAGGGCAAGTGCGGCAACGTGGGCGGGAGCAGGGGAACGAGCCGGGTTGGGAGGTAGGGTCAGGGAAGGAGCTATGGACCAAAAGGTCTCGAAGGTTGTGGGCTCGTTTGAAAGAGGGGGGGGGTCGGTTAAGGAAGAGAGGTGTGAAGTGGACGGGTCGGACTGGAGATGACGGAAAGCTCGAAGAATGGTGCGTTGGAGACGTAGGGTCGTGGGGTGGTAAGTGAGGGGAAAAGGGAGGCGGGAGACTACAGGGCGGGTTCGGGGAGAGAGAGAGAGCAGATACACGGTCCACGGACCGTGCTCTGGCAAGGGCGGTGGATAGTGGTGAGGGGGTATCCACGTAGGGTGAAGTGGTGAGCCATACGTTGAGACTGAGTCTCAAAGTCATGGTCGTCACTACAAAGCCTACGTAGACGGAGGAAATGGGGATAGGGGATGGAAAGCTTGGTGTGTTCTGGGTGGGAGGAAGAGAAGTTGAGGTATGAGTGTGAGTCTGTGTGTTTGTAGTGAATGGAGGTGGTAAGAGTGGAGTGAAGAATGCTAACCGAAATGTCGAGGAAGGAGACAGAGGTGTTGGAGATAGTGGAAGTGAGGTGGAGGGCTGGATGGAAAGATTGGACGAAAGAGAGGAAGGAATCTAGATGTTCGCGGGAGAGTGAGGTGGCACCGATAATGTCGTCAATATAACGACCATATAGTTCAGGAGTGGGACCAGTGAAATTAGAGAATATTTGGGCCTCAACATAGCCAACGAACAGGTTCGCATAGTTGGGGCCCATTCGCGTTCCCATGGCCACTCCCGAGACCTGATGGTAGAACTCGCCCGCGAACGTGAAGCAGTTCAGAGTAAGGACAAGTTCGGCCAGACGAATGAGTGTGGAGGTGTCAGGTACAGGGTTAGAGCGGAGGTCAAGAAAGTGTCGAAGGGCCTGCAGTCCTTCGTGGTGAGGGATAACAGTATAGAGGCTTGGATGTCCATAGTAAAAAGGATTTTGGAGGAGCCGGGAGGAAAGGAGAAAGAGTTGAAAAGCCGGAGAGCATGGTTGGTATCGTGGATGTGGGAGGGAAGAGATGCCACTAGGGGGGCAAGGACACGGTCGAGGTATTTAGAGATGAGCTCCGTGGGGGGGCAGTTACAGGCGGAGAGGATGGGGCGGCCAGGGTGTTGGGTTTGTGGATTTGGGGGGGGAGGAAGTAAATGGGGGGGGTACGTGGGGTTCGCACAATTAGGTTGGATGCGGTGCGGGGGAGACGGGAGGACGAGATGAGGTCTTGGACAGTAGAGGATACCGTCTGTTGGTAGCTACGTGTGGGGTTAGAGGGCAGAGGGGAATAGAAAGAGGTGTCATTGAGTTGGCGGAAAGCCTCGGCCCTATAGAGGTCCGCGCGCCACACCACTACAGCTCCACCCTTGTCAGCCGGTTTGATGATAATGTCAGCGCGCCGTTGGAGGGAACGAAGAGCCAAGAGCTCAGCCGGGGAGATGTTGAGGCGGCGTTGGCGCCTGGAGAAGTTGAACCGCTCCAATGTACGCTGACAA
>NC_043008.1:14309439-14319439 GCF_006345805.1 Octopus sinensis
TGTGTGTGTGTGTGTGTGTGTGTGTGTGTGTGTGTGTGTGTGTGTATGTAAGTACTCTTTTACTCTTTTACTTGTTTCAATCATTTGACTGCGGCCATGCTGGAGCACCGCCTTAATCGAGCAACTCGACCCCGGGACTTATTCTTTGTAAGCCCAGTATGTTATTCTATCGGTTCTCTTTTGCCGACCGCTAAGTAACGGGGGACATAAACACACCAGCATCCGTTGTCAAGAAATGCTAGGGGGACAAACACAGACACACAAACACACCACACACATACATACATATATATTATATATATTATATATATATATATATATATATATATAATAATATATATATACATACATATATATATATATATATATATATATATATATATATATCTATATACACGACGGGCTTCTTTCAGTTTCCGTCTACCAAATCCACTCACAAGGCTTTGGTCGGCCCGAGGCTATAGTAGAAGACACTTGCCCAAGGTGCCACGCAGTGGGACTGAACCCGGAGCCATGTGGTTGGTAAACAAGCTACTTACCACACAGCCACGCCTGCGCCTATTATATATATATATTGTATTTCGGGACGGCCTATTTTTGTGCCAAATAAATACATGCACTATATATTCGTTCGTCACTCGTTTATTACTGTTCTTATTCTAACCCATGTGTCTGGAAATCCTGTGTGCTTTTGCTTTCCTTATTCCATTGTGTTCTTCTGTGCTCTGAATACGTAGCGCAAGTGTACACACCAAGACGAAACCTGTCGCTAAAGAGGTCACAGATATGTGACGAAAGATTTCCGGACAATGGACATGAGTTTGAATAAAAACAGTAATAATCGAGTGGAGAACGAATATATAGTGCGTGTGTTTATTGAGCCAAAAAAAGTGACTGTCCCGAAATACAATAATATTTGTTTCAACATACGACTTCACATCAGGTAGCTTGCAACACAAATTCGCATATATGTATATGTGTATATGTGAATGTATATAGATAGATAGACTGACAGACAGATAGATAGACATTTACACCATTACTTTCCACATAGCTTCTATCCATCAAATTCACTCAGCCCAGGCTATAGTGGAAAACAAGGTGCTGTGAAGTAGGACTGAACCTAAAAATAATATGCTTCCTAAGCGAGTTCTTTACCCACTCAGCCATATACATATGCATATATATATATATATAAAGGGAAAGTTTACGAAAATAAACAAAAGACGAAGGCAGGTGGAGTACAAACAAACAAATGTATTAGTATAGCGCTCAGGAATAGAAAAAGTCTTTTACGTTTCTAGCCTACGCACTTCGACAGAAAGATACGCGGAAAAAAAAAGCAAGGGGAGAAACAAGGAGAGAAAAAATGCGTGTAAGGAGCTAACGATCTATCATGGCGTGTATATATATATATATATATATATATATATATATATATACACGTACACACACACATTATATATATATATATATATATATTCATACAGACATACATACATCAAGATTTCGTCAGCTGTAACAGCGCTCCTCAGATACTTTGTGACCTACGGCAATGTGGACGATCAACGCGTTTATTATTATTATTATCGTCATTTCATGATATTCAAACACTAATGGAATAATGGATTAAGAAGCAATATTGTTCCAAACTAAATACGTGGAACTGATAAGATAAAATGGAGATCCTTGATATAAAAGTACATACTTGAATGAGATATACTTGTGTAATTATTGATAGGTACATAGGTACATAGATAGATAGATAGATAGATAGATAGATAGATAGATAGATAGATAGATAGATAGATAGATAAATAGATAGATAGATAGATAGATAGATAGATATAGATAGATAGATAGATAGATAGATGAAAAGATGGATGGATGGCTGGATGGCTTGATAGATAGATAGATGGATAGATAGATAGATAGATAGATAGATAGATAGATAGATAGACAGATAGATAGATAGATAGATAGATAGATAGATAGATAGATAGATAGATAGATAGATAGATAGATAGATAGATAGATAGATAGATAGATAGATAGATAGATAAAGTTCTTTATTGGCCACACAGGGCTGAATATAGAAGGGACAAATACAAATGTAGAGTTTTTCTTTTCGAAAATGGAAAAAGAAAAAAGGAACATAAGAGGAAACAAATGTACAATACTGATCAAAAGGGAACGGAAAAAAAAAGCGATCAAAAGGGATCGTGTATTACAGAACCAAATTTTTTTTAAAGTAAGAAACAGGATTAGGTTCATCTGTGGGAAGAAAAGCCTACAGAAAAGACCACGGTAACCTCAGTCAGGGAGGAAATAAACACATGAGTGCAAAGTGCTCTCTCTCACTCTCTTTTACGATTTACAGGATCATGCTCAAAGTAGTTTCGTAACTTGCACGCACCATCTTTGCTACATTCACCCACCTTTTTTGAAACTTTCGCGAGACAAAGCCTGCCTCTCCATTCTCAACTTCCTTTTCAAGTAGTACTTGAAAAAGTTCATGAGCTATTGGCCAGAGAGGTAAGTGTTTGTCTCTAATCCTTTCGCTCGAGTCCACCACACACATACTTTCACCATGGCCACCAGTACGATGAAAACTACCTTGCCTTCCCGGTTAAGGAAAGAGGACGGAGCAATGTTCACGATAGACTCGGCCGACAGGTGGACTCGTCCCACACGTGACAGCAGCCGTTCAGCATAAGCCCACAGGTCTGAAATGGTTCGACACTGCACGAGTGCGTGCAGAACGGTTTCGTCGCTCTGACCGCATCTGGAGCAAGTCGGGCCAGTGTGTCTCGAACCGTGCCTGTAGAGCTTATCCCGAACTGGTAATGTTTCTCGATAGCACTGCCAGACCAGGGATCTTTGGTGATTGTCCATCTTTGGTGATTGTCCCGGCCCGAAAGTTGTCCTGAACAGGCGGGTCAGGTGTTCCTCGTCGACGCCCAGATTCTGCCCGAGAACGTCGTCGCACCTCCCCTCCACTAATCCTCTATAGGACGCCTTTGTTGTAATGAAGTCGCAAAAATTTGGTCCCGGACGGCAGAGTTACTTGAGAGCAACGCGACACTCGCGGTGCCATTCACCTAGCCTCCGTCTCTCTTTGATCCACAACTGTACTTCGGCCAAGGAGACGAGCTGGGGGAAAGCGTATCGCACAAAAGGCGACCACACCTGTTCACCGTCGTCTATGAAGCGCCGGAGATGTCGCAATCTCAGCGCATGTCTGCACATCTCTTTCTTTATTACCCACAGGGGGCTAAACATAGAGAGGACAAACAAGGACAAACAAACAAATTAAGTCGATTACATCGACCCCAGTGAGTAACTGGTACTCAATTTATCGACCCCGAAAGGATGAAAGGCAAAGTCGACCTCGGCGGAATTTGAACTCAGAACCAAACGGCAGACGAAATACGGCTACGCATTTCGCCCGGCGTGCTAACGTTTCTGCCAGCTCGCCGCCTTATCAACCTGCACATCATCAACCACGGCATGCCTAGCCCTCCATTTAGCGTGTGTCGACAGCAAATGGATCGCCTAACCATCGGAACACTTCCCTTCTACCTGAAGCGCATGAGTATTGATGTTCAACAAAGAAGACCTGAAGAAGAGGAAGGAAAATCGGCCGCTTTGAGTAGTCTTTCAGTCTTTGGAAGGAAGCGATATGAAACAAGGTGTCTATTCTTTCTAATATCGGTTATTTCTTTCACATTTAATATGCAGTTTTATATATCTACACTTATATTCTATTTACAGTGTGTCATTTTACCCCTGAAGTTGTCTATGATTTGCCAGAACGATTTCATCTGTTTTGTTTGAAGTGATTTATTACAAAATATAAAGTACGTAAATTCAATAATAAATATATGGAAATGCTCTTCATCTACAGATTGGAGTGGTTCTGTTTCACTTTTGTTTATTATATCATCTATTTATTTGTCTATTTTTATTTATCTCTCTCTCTCTCTTTCTCTCTCTCTCTCTCTTCACCCTTTTCTCTATCGCTCAATCCAATACCATCGCTATCTCCATCACCAACACCAACGCCACCTTCACCACCGTCGATATACATTTTCAAACGTCCTTGGTTTTATTACTGGAAAACCACTTATGGCAGTTTCATACTTTTCAGATATTTTTGTGAAGTAAATTTCTTCATATGAGTCTGTATGCATATGTGTCTGTGTATGGGGGTGTTTGTGTGCATGTATGTGTGCAAGCATATGTGTATGTATATATGTATATATATATATATATATATATATATATATATATATATATATATATATATATATATATATATATATATTTGTATATATATATATAATATATATATATATATATTTGTATATATATATACATATATATATATATCTTTATATGTATGTACTTTCATATATATATATATATCTATATACACATACATACTTGTATATATATATATATATATGTACGCACTTTCATATATATATATATGTATATATACATACATACTTGTGTGTATATATATATATATATGTATGTATAAATATATGTGTGTATATACGTACACAGAGACGTGTGAGACATAAACACGAATACTGACTCATATATACGTTCGTATGTACATATGTATATATGTATGTATAAATATGCGTTTATGTATTTATTTGCATACATACACACATATATATATATATGTGTGTGTATGTGTATGCGGTGTATATGTATTTATGCGCCTATGTATATATGTGTGTATTTATCTATGTACGTAGGTACGCATTTGTGCACGCGTGCGCATGCATGTACGTCTGGGAGCGCGTACATTCATATATGCATGTGCGTATCTATGTAAGTGCGTAAGTATGTCTGTATATACCTATACGTACGTATTCTTATCTGCTAATATATCAGTGAAATATCTACATAATGTTGAAACGTAGTAAAGATGGGCAAATTCCCAGTAGTCATGTCATGAAAACCCTGCAGTATTCATTACATACAAAGTAGTTTAACATGAATTATATTAAGAATGAATGGTTTCTGAGTTCTGCCTTTGAGCGAAATATATTTTCACCACGACTTGTAACAAACGCCCGCAACAACCAGCATCACCAACGCTATCAACACCGCAACCATCATCACCGCCGCCGCCACATATACTGTAATTACTACCTCTCGCCTTGTCTTCTTTACCAAAGCCATCACCATTTGCTAATGAGGAATCGTTGCTGGCCTGTTAAAAATGACAGTCAAACCAACATTGAATTATACAGTGCTTACCTTCTTAGAGACGAAGTCTTTAGGTCATGTTGTCTCGGCGTTCCTGGGAACAGGGGAACGGATTTCATTGGTCAAGGCGGCGAGCTGGTAGAAATGTTAGCACGTCGGGCGAAATGCTTAGCGGTATTTCGTCTACCGTTACGTTCTGAGTTCAAATTCCGCCGAGGTCGACTTTGCCTTTCATCCTTTCGGGGTCGATAAATTAAGTACCAGTCAAGCACTAGGGTCGATGTAATCGACTTAATACCTATGTCTGTCCTTGTTTGTCCCCCCCCCTGTGTTTAGCCCCTTGTGGGTAGTAAAGAAATAGGTATTTTGTCTGTTTTTACGTTCTGGGTTCAAATAACTCCGAGGTCGACTTTGCCTTTCATCCTTTCGGGGTCGATTAAATAAGTACCAGTTACGCACTGGAGTCGATGTAATCGACTTAATCCGTTTGTCTGCCCTTGTTTGTCCCCTCTATCATTTTCCCCTTGTTGGCAATAAAGAAATAAGATTCGCATGATTTGACCACAGGCCTGCTATATCAGGGGTTCATCTGAACGACAATTACTACTACTACTTCTGCTGCCGCTGCTGCTGTTCCCACAGCAGTCATTAAGCCATTATGGAAGCCGCTGTACGGTCATTCAACTTGATAGAAATAGGAGCTTAATCCGTTTGTCTGTCCTTCTTTGTCCCCTCTGTGTGTAGCCCCTTGTGGGCAGTAAAGAAATAAGTAATAGGAGCTTGATTTCTTTTAAATCACAAAAACTAATAATCTTTTAAAATATGGGACACAGTGAACAACGTGTCCCATCTTTATATATAAAAGTAAGGTTGTGTGTCTGTCTACTCCGATTTAGATTCCTAACTACTCCCACATTTTGCTGTGCAGTTTAACCAAAACCGGGTATCTTATAGTCGTGATTCATATCGAGCCCTTCTGGGTATAAGCGTGCGTCTACGATGAGTCTACGATTTTTAAAATAATTTACCATCATTTTTTTCCATTTTAATGCATTTTTTTTTAATATAAGGGAAATAACTCTCTAAAAGTGACTACGAAGAGTCAACGATTAAAAAAAGATTACCATCATATTTTTTCCATTTTTAATGCATTTTTTTGCTAATTTTTGGCTATAACTCTCTAAAAATGCTTTATAGTTATTTCCCTTACAAACCCGAGCAACGCCGGGCGATACTGCTAGTATTTTAATAAAAGAGTGAATTAATGGAGATAGACTCATGCACATTTTTTTCCCTTCGTCTCCGATATTTCATCATTCTCATTCGCTTTTGGTCATCAGTTTCGGCTTTTCATCTTCGTTTCTCTTTCCTTCCATCACATTCCTCTCTCTTTCTATAGAAGCTCTTTCTTCCTTTATGTCCTTCTTCCTTTCTTCCTTTATTTTATTATTCCCCTCCCCTTCCTACTCCTCCTGCTTTTTGCCAATAAAACCTGACAGTCGTATTCATTCTGTTTCTTAACCTCCTTCTTCTCTATTCTCTTATCAATCATCTTGTTTTCTAGACTCGTTCTTACATCGTTCACTGACTTCTCAATCTATTGATACGGCAGCTGACGATGACGATGATGATGATGATGATGATAATGACGATGATGATGATGATAATGATGATAAGGAAGATGAGGAGGGGGAGGAGAAGGAGGAGGAAGGTGACGGCTACGACGACGATGATGATGATGATTATGTATACCCACAGATAAGTATAAATGCGCTCCTAAATGCGCATGCATGCGTACGCACATTCAGTGGTCCTCAGGTGGGGTTCATATATTATTAGATTAGTATTTTGGATATAACTTACTATATGTTCTCCAGAAAATAAGGTTGTCCTGAAATTGAAGCATGGTCCTATTGGTAAAATCCCAAATTTGTAAAAATATACGTATATATATATATATTATATATATATATATATATACTTTATTTAAAAGCAGCAGAAAATTCAACAAAACCTGTTACTCTGAGTTTCACGTTTCCGTTCGTCGGACGGAGTAACAGGTTTTGTTGAATTTTCTGCTGCTTTTAAATAAAGCATATTACTCTACCCCTGGTATTTGAGTACTCTTTTTTCCACCTTGTTTTACATTTATGTGTTAATTCCATATATATATATATACGTGTGTGTGTGTATGTGTGTCTTGCGCTAAGCATTTTATTTTACATATGTAACTTTGCAACAAATAACATTTTAAGGTGAGGAATGCTTATGAACACACTCTGTGAGTGTGTTGTTGTAATTTTAACTACCTCAACACACTCTTAGGGCTTATTAAGTATATCTGACGCGATCATAAAATTTAGCGTAAATCCTTACAGAAATTTTACTGTATAGAAATTTGGCGATGATAGTTTAACAAGCATTCATCTAGATTAACGGAACCTTTCACTACCTCACTGGATCTGGCATAATGTTTCATATTGGTTTATTAGCATTAAATATAGGTATCACGAGATAGTAGCCTAGCTGGCTCCAAATATCTCGCATAATCATATTCTGCCGTCTCAAAACATCTTTGCCGATGTAAATCGTGACGAGATGGTCGCTGGTGGAACACTTTTAGTCATAGGTATATTCGATTAGAGTGAATTTTGGGTACAAGGCCAGAAATTTAAGGGGAATGGGTAAGGCGATTGCATTGGCTCTTGTTTTATAGACCCCGAAAGTATGAAAGGCATAGTCGAACTCAGCAGAAATTGAACTCAGAACGTAAAGACGCATGAAATGCCGCTAAACACTTTTGTATAGCTATACAGTGCTATACAAAAATGTATTTATTAATCCTTCAGGTAAATGTTAAATTCGTTTTATTATAAAGTGAGACAAAAACACAACGAGCTGACAGAGTAGTTACCGCGACGTTCAAAATGCTAAGCCACATTAGGCCCGGTGTTCAAATCGTATCGAGGTCTATTTTTGCCTTTTTTTTTATACTTTTGGGATGGAAGGAATAAGTACCAGCAATTTAAGGGGAATGGGTAAGTCGATTGCATTGGGTCTTGTTTTATAGACCCCCAAAGGATGAAAGTCAAAGTCGACCTAGTCTGAATTTGAACTCAACACGTAAAGACGCATGAAATGTCGCTAAACATTTTTCCCGCTATGCTAACTATTTTGCCTGGTTACCGCCTCGATTAGACCTAATATTGCTTAAGACAATAATGGAATTTAGAGACCATATGGTCTACACAGTTATGCACAAATAATCCGATAAATCAAATCAATTAAAGTAAAGAGGTTTTTTGCCATTTTAAAGAGGCTTTTAACATGGGGATTTTCCTCTCATACAAGTGTATTCTAATTAAAGAATAAAATATATGTGTGGTAAGAAACTTGCTCGCCAACCCACTTCCTGGCACCTTCTACTTTAGTCTCGGATTCAACAAAGTCTTGTGGGTGGGTTTTATTGATGGAAACACAAAGAATCCCGTCCTGTGTGAGTGTGTGTGGGAATGTATGTTGGTGTGTGCATCTGTGCGGTTGTGTGTGTGTTTGTGTGTACGCGTGTGTGTATATCTCTGTGCCTGTATTTGGCCCCCTTGCACCGCTTGATAACGAGTGTTGGTTTGTTTATGTCCCTGTAACGTAGCGGTTCCACAGAAGAGACCGAAAGAGTAAGTGCCTGGCTAAAAAATGTAAGTGCTGGTGTCGATCCATTCGACTAAAAATTCTTCAGGACGCTGCCCCAGAATGGCAGGTTAATAACTGACAGAAGTAAAAGAAAAAAAATTCTGCCGAGTAAAATTATATTCAGAGATGCTCGAGACAAAACCAAACAGGTTTTGCATTGACTGAAGCTTTCACGGTAGAAATACAGTCTCATCTATAATACAGTCGTAGCAGATACCTTTACAAAAGCAACCAGGAACATTTTGAATTTTACTTAAATGACTGCTGTGCTTGGGGTGAGTCATTCTCTTTTAGTGCCTTATAATTGAACACACTCACCGGTGAGTGTGTTAAATTATAAGACACTAAAAGAGAATGACTCTCCTCAGACACAAAAGAATATGCTTCAACACACGAACTCACATAAAGAATCTTGAAAATCAAATCCAAAAACCAAATTATTTAATGACGTTTCATAAAAACAACCTAGTTTTCATTTAAAAAGGCAAGGCATAATATACATTTTATATTTGTAATCCAAAACAAGTTTGAATTCCCCTATAAATATCAATAATTTTTATTGATTAAACTCCTTTATTTTATATATGTTTTTCATTTTCATTTTTGTTTTTATATTTATTTGCAATAATGCTTCCCTTTCGCTCAATGCATTTTATGAGTGAGAAGCGTCGTAGATTTAATCTACAAAGATTTTTCTTTGTTTAATTGTTTCGTTATTTTTGCTGTTGATGTTGTTGTTGTTTGATTTCATAAAAGACTAATCTAGAATAATCAAGAAATTGGAAATATTGAAATAAGTTATATATTGCTCATTTGCTTATATTTGAATATATCGTTTTATTATTTTTTTTATTCTGTCCTCGTAACGATGTTTTTGCTTCCATCACCTTTTATTTGAACATTACGTAACAGCGAGGATGGTAGCTGGATTTCTTGTAGTAAAGCACCAGACTAAACAATTTACAATAAATGGTAAGCATCAGTATGGAACTAACCATTTAATACTACATTCTGAGTTCCATATCCACAGCTTCAAGAAGAAATCAGATAACAGTCATCTGAAGGATGTGCTTATATTGCA
>NC_043008.1:14324439-14331939 GCF_006345805.1 Octopus sinensis
CGATAAAAAAAAATGGCATTCTGTGGCTACTACGACGAGGGTTCCAGTAGATCCGATCGTGAAATTAACGTGCAAGTGGCTGAGTACCCCACACACATGCCTACCCTTGACATAGTTTTCAGGGAGATTCAGCATGACACAAAATGAGTCAAGACATATATATATATATATATATATATATATATATATATAATAAATATATGCGTATATATATATAGTATTTATATTATTATTATTATTATTATCATCATCATCATCATTACGCACATACAGAGGGGGAGAGAGAGAGAGTGGCTGTGTGATAAGTAGCTTGCTTACCAACCACATGGTTCCGGGTTCAGTCCCACTGCGTGGCATCTTGGGCAAGGGTCTTCTGCTATAGCCCCGGGCCGACCAATGCCTTGTGAGTGGATTTGGTAGACGGAAACTGAAAGAAGCCTGTCGTATATATGTAAATATATATATATATATGTATGTGTGTGTATATGTTTGTGTGTGTGTTTGTCGCCCTAGCATTGCTTGACAACCGATGCTGGTGTGTTTACGTCCCCGTCACTTAGCGGTTCGGCAAAAGAGACCGATAGAATAAGTACTGGGCTTACAAAGAATAAGTCCCGGGATCGATTTGCTCGACTAAAGGCGGTACTCCAGCATGGCCGCAGTCAAATGACTGAAACAAGTAAAAGAGTAAAAGATTATATATATATATATATATATATATATATATATATATATATATATATATATATATATATATATACATATATGCATACATATATACGTACTTATATACAGATATTTATACACAAACACACACACACATACATATATATATATACATACATACTACATACATAAATGCGTGTTTATTTGGAGTATTTGTATCATGATTCTAGAAAGCATTACTTTATTGTTTCTCAGTAAATTTCCAAGAATTGTTTTTTTTTAAATGTTGTGACATATGGAGTAGAAAAGTCCATTAATTATGGAATGTTTGCGGAAATTTGATAGCAAAGTTTCTGTCCGGATTGGATTTCATTCTCAATTTAGAGGGTTGCTGATATAAGGACAGCTACCCCCATCAATAATGCTTTATAATCCATTTTGCTTTATAATTATTGACCCTACGGGGATTCAGAAGCAATATTTTCCTGTTTTTTGTTAGTTTGTGTCTTTCTTTTCTTGGTAAGGGGTTCCTTATTTTTCTTTTTTGTCTTTTTTAAATCTTTTTTTTTTTCGTTTATGTTTATATTTTGTTGTAGTTGTAATTGTTGTTGTTGGTGATGGTTTTTTGTTGTTGTTGTTGTCCTGTTCTTTCGTTCCATGTATGTTTCATTTATTTCCTTTTATAATTGATATGAAAAAAAGAGAGAGAGAGAGAGAGAGAGAGACGAACAAAAAATAATGAAACCGAACAAGCGTCTGTATCTGTTTGTGTCTATATGTTACGCATGTGTTTGTATGTGTGTGGGTACCCGCGGCGCACTGTGAGTTGTTGTTATGCTAAACGGAATCAATATTATTCCTATCAATTAAATAGTCAAGTTGGATGCGTGTGAAAATCTGAGTCAACAACCTTTTATTCAGTTCCTATGAGGATCTTGTTTACATAATCTTATTTCTGCCCCGCTACAATCCTTACGAATCGTACCAAATGTCTCGAATTCTTATTTTATTTTCACAGCAATAAATCTGAAAAGGAAAACAGAGATAGAAATTGTCCCGAGGAATCTGAAAATTGCTAATTGTTCTTAACGAGGCCACTAGAAATAAGCTTGATAGAGATCTCTATGCATAGGTGATAATCGTCAGAACACCTTAGCTGACTTAAACCACAACACCTGGAGATACGATACTGGTGTCAAATTTTGGCACAAGGAAGGCCAGCAATTCTAGGGGACAGGTAAGTCGGTTACATAGAGCCCGGAAGGATGAAAGGCAAAGCCACCCTCGGCGGAATTTGAACTCAGAACGTGAAGAGGGACGAATTGCTGCTAAGCATTTTGTTCGGTGTGTTTACGGTTCTGCTAGTTCACCGCTTTCACTCGCAGTGTAGGTATTGGTTTCAAAATTCGGCATAAGGCCAGAAATTTCGGGGTGTGTGTAGGTTGATAATATCGACCCCAGTATTCAACTGGTACTTTATTTTATAGGGCGGCGAGCTGGCAGAATCGGTAGCACGCCCGGCGAAATGCGTGGCCGTATTTCGTCTGCCGTTACGTTCTGAGTTCAAATTCCGCCGAGGTCGACTTTGCCTTTCATCCTTTCGGGGTCGATTAAATAAGTACCAGTTACGCACTGGGGTCGATATAATCGACTTAATACCGATGTCTGTTCTTGTTCGTCTCCCTCCCTCTATGTTTAGCCTATTGTGGGTAATAAAGAAATAGGTACTTATTTTATCGACCCGGAAAGAATGAAAGGCGAAATAGAACTTGGCGGAATTTGAGGTCAGAACGTAAATACGGAGGAAATGTCGCCAGGTATTTTGCCCGGCGCTCTGACGATTCTGCCAGCTCACCGCCTTACACCACTTTGGAACATTGTTCAACAGAAAAATCAGAAAGCTTTTGTTTTTATATAACGAATGAATTTGGTCGGCGTAAATAAGCCCGTCATATTCGTGTGTGTGTGGTGTGTGTGTGTGTATATGTATGTATGTATGTGTATGTCTGTCTCTTTAATATATATAGCCTAGTATGCTAACAAGTATACCGATATCATCTCTCTCTCTTTCTCTATCTCTCTCTTTCTCCCTCTCTCTCTCTCTCTATATATATATATATATTTTCTAAACAATTCTATTTTAAAGCCAGATAACGTATATAGTAGTTATCTGTCCACCACATTGGTTTAACAAATGCGGTTAGCACTATGCTTCACTGAAGAGGTGATAATATACCGAAACACAAAGACGGCGAGCTGGCAGAAACGTTAGCACGGCGGCCGAAATGCTTAGCGGTATTTCGTCTGTCGCTACGTACTAAGATCAAATTCTAATGCTTGTTTTGTTTTGTTTGTTCCTTCTCGAGCAATACCTGGCTCATAAGGGCCGGTTCCCCGGTTTCCTTGGCGTATAAGTTCTCCACCTGGACGGGACGCCGGTCCGTCGCAGGTGAGCTGCAAGATGCAGGAGGAAAGAGTAAGGCGAAAGAGTCAGCAGAGGTATCACCATTACCTTCTTTCGGCGCTCATAAACACACACATCGCCCGGTCTGAGATTCGAACCCGCGAACCCTCGACCGTCAGTCTGCTGCTCTAACCACTAGGCCACGTGCCTCCACTTTTTAATGTTACCAGATTAAAATGTTAACAAAACTTAACTCTTGCCCTACATGCAGATGACGTCTCTAGGTAATTATGTAATACTAACTTTGCAGCTGTGAAGTAGCTTTAGCTATTACCTTTTCTTGTTAAGCAAGTTAGATAATTAGTATGCTTTAATTGAAATGCTAATTAATAGAATAATTTGCTATACAAATTTGAGTTATTAATATTGAGCTACACTAACTGTTAAATATTGTATCATTTAGCCCGGATTAACCTTCAGCGATCAGACTCATAATAGGTGTTCAATCTGTCACCATGAAAAATTTGTCTACAATTGTATTATACAATGTGATTTTCTCATCCACGTTAAGACGGTACAGTGTGAATTAGGGAAGGTTTGGTGCCTATTTCTAACAAGTCGACCTACCTCCAAGACGTTCTCTTGTTGGCCTGTGTAGTAATTATATATTTCTTTACTACCCACAAGGGGCTAAACACAGAGGGGACAAACAAGGACAGACAAACGGATTAAGTTGATTATATCAGCTCCAGTGCGCAACTGGTACTTATTTAATCGACCCCGAAAGGATGAAAGGCAAAGTCGACCTCGGCAGAATTTGAACTCAGAACGTAACGGCAGACAAAATACGGCTACGCATTTCGCCCGGCGTGCTAACGATTCTGCCAGCTCACCGCCTTCTGTGTAGTAATTATAATTGATTACGTTGATCTATCTTGACTGCCGAAAATATCCAGTTGACGGAATGTGACTGAATGATTTAAGAAGTTTGCCTGGCAATCACAAGACCATATGTTCGATCCCACTGTGCCCAAAGCTTATGCCACCCGAAACACATCAAAAGAAATATTCCCTTTAATTTAGCGAAAATGATTTGCACAGTACTGTCTGATGGAAATACTCGGGACCTCCGTCTTCGAGACCAATCATTCGGCTACGACCATCTTTGGTCACCATCTCGTAAAGTATTGTCCAGTTACATCTATATTATTCCTGGGAGATTCTCACAACGTAGACGCATGTATTATGCACAGTAGATTCACTGGGGTGCGCTGATATACATACATACAACATTTATTCCAAGCAATAATAATGGTTACAAATTTTACGCAAGGCCAGCAATTATGCGGGAGCATGAAAGTCGGTTACATTGACCCCAGTTTTCAACTTGTACTTATTTTATCAACCCCGAAAGGATAAAAAGCAAAGCTGACCTAAGTGGATCTTGAACTGAGAACGTCAAGACGGATGAGACGCTGCCAAGCATTTTGCCCGACGCGCTAATAACTCTGCCAGCTCGCCACTTCATTCCACTAGTTAATAACAAATAACAATGTTTATATTTATATTACTTTACTACTCGCGAGGGGCTAAACACAGAGAGGACAAACAAGGACAGACAAACGGATTAAGTTGATTATATCAGCTCCAGTGCGCAACTGGTACTTATTTAATCGACCCCCGAAAGGATGAAAGGCAAAGTCGACCTCGGCAGAATTTGAACTCAGAACGTAACGGCAGACGAAATACCGCTAAGCATTTCGCCCGGCGTGCTAACGATTCTGCCATCTCGCCACTTCATTCCAAGAGTTAATAACAAATAACAATGTTTATATTTATATTCCATTAACAATTTTTCCAGAACACAGAAGAAGAATGTCACACCAAGACGCAGCATTAACATTCTATTCTTATTATTTAATGCTTTGTTAATTATTTAGTGTTTTGTTTCTTACATGACACTTTTTCTTCAACGTAATTTATTTTAAAAATTCTCAATGTACTATTATATAGCATACATGCAGACACAATGGGTGTTTTGTATTATTCTCAACATGGTGTTAGATTTTTATTCCTCTAATTTGTTTTTACATTTTCAGATAATTTTTGATTAATTAGAACATTGCAATCACAAATATTAAAACGTACATGGTGAGCAATTACATACAGGAAAAACATTGTTTATATTTCATTTATTCTGGTAGTTTTTCTGGGCTTTTTTTTTTCAAGATTCACAGAGCGACATCTATGTGTGTTGTGTGTATATCTGTATAGAGTATATGCCGTTCGTGTCTATATATGTCTGTAGACACGAACGCCATGTGTGTATGTATATGTGAGTGTGTGTCCTGGGTATGATTTTAAACTGCATCCCATAGTGGAGCTCTGGTTCGAGAGCTTCTGAGATTTGCCACTATTTTTCCCAAGACTATTGTCACATGGAGTAGTAACAGCGGTCAGGGTAATGTGATGACAAACCGTCTAAGCGTGGGGTGGCTTAGACGGTTTGTCATCACCGTGTCAAGGCAAGCAGTAAAAACTGCCGGGAGAGAAAAAAACATGCGGTTTCCCGTGGATAATGTTCATCCCGATTTGTTAATATCATTAAGACGGTGTGCTGAAAAGTTCCTGGCTTTGGGTTAAAGAAAATACAGGAGGATCTATTAACTATGATTTTATTCAACATATTCCCATCTCAGATTCACAGTGTTATTACCACGGTCCTTCAGTTATTCTAAGCCCTGTAAAAGAACAACCCAACCTTTCGCGATTCCTTTAAGGCCAGGAACATTTCGGCACCCTTCGTGAGCATTAACGGTAAACACGCAGAGAGTGGAACCTGTGTTCAGCAGTGCTTGCCTCAATAATCCAGTGATGTTCAGATTACTCTTCATGGTAACCATATTCCTCATTCTATCAGTCTATCTAGAGAAAGTCTTATGACAACAGAGTGCTTGAAAGCGCACTTATGCCCCGAATAAAGCAGATCTACAACGGGACTGAATAGCAATGCAAGAGATCATTGAGTGAAAGTCAGAAATATTATTGACTACGAAGCACAAGAAGTCGCCAATCATTTGCGAAGAGAGTGCAATGTGCAATCACCATATATATATGTGTGTATGTGTGTGTGTGTGTGAGTGTGTGTGTATACAGGCGCATGGCTCAGTGATTAGAGTGTCGGGCTTACAAACGTGAGGTTGTGAGTTCGAATCCCGGACCGGGCTGCGTGTTGTGTTCTTGAGCAAGACACTTTATTTCACGTTGCTCCAGTTCCCTCAGCTGTAGAAATGAGTTGCGACGTCACAGGTGCCAAGCTGTATTGGCATCTTTGCCTTTCCCTTGGATAACACTGGTGGCGTAGAGAGGGGGGTCCGTTATGCATGGGCGACTGCTGGTCTTCCATTAACAACCTTCCTCGGACTTGTACCCGGGAGGGTAACTTTCTAGGTGCAATCCCATGGTCAGTCATGACCGAAGGGGGGGCTCCGCATATATACATACATACATAAATACATACATACATATATATATATATATAGAGAGAGAGAGAGAGAGAGAAACGTACATGTTTTCTCTCTCTATATATATATTATATACATATATATATAGATATATATATATACATATATATTACACGCATAAGAATATGTAAGAAAATATATGTATTACACACACATATGTATGTGTGTATGTATGTATGTATGTATGCATGCATGTATGTATACAATCCCCTCCATGTATACATCTGCGTGGCAAACAAATCCAAACAAGAGAACCGTAAAAATAAAACATCGGAATGCCGTATTAAGCATCGATTACAATGCAGCTGCCAACGTAGCTGTCGATTTGGTTCATCATTAAATGATGTTTAATATTATTAGTCGATGATCCGATGAAACCCTGAAGCGAACAGTTGTATTGAAGCCAACAGTTAATCGCGCACCGCTGGAAAAAGGATATCGAATTGTATGGTCGTTAGAATGTATAGTAAAATTTACCACTGATCTATAACAACCGAGTTCAAATCCTGCCGACATCAGTTTTATTTCCTATTCTTTTATGTCAATAATTGAAGCTCTAATTATGAGTCTTACGCTGCGTAGAGTATGAGGGTACCGAAAGAGTGTGAATTCTAACCTCATAGCAAAACTATGGTCCGTAGTGATATTACACCCTCCACCATTACAGAATATGAAATTACCATTCAGATTAATGTAAAATTGTTTTTTTATAACTATATCACTGAATAAAAAAGCAAACAGTCATAGAAAGATAGATAGATACCACATATACATGTACATATATATATATATATATATATATATATATATATATATATTATATATATATATATATATATATCTATATATATATATATATATACTTATATATGTATATTGGTATCTATGTACATATATGACAGTATA
>NC_043008.1:14334439-14336939 GCF_006345805.1 Octopus sinensis
GAGGTTTTAGGTAAGATTATACTAATGTGTCCATCTGTTTTAATTTAATTTAATTCTATGTATTTATGCAGCTGATGATTGCTCTGCATTTAAATTGATGTAATGCTTGCATTGTTCAATTAAATGGAGTCGCTTGAAACGATCGTACTGCATTACCTCTGGATATCCTGTTGCTTATTTTCATTCTAATCATCTTATTTTGAAATTGTATGGATAATTTCGTACTAATTCTGGTACCTCAACTTAAGTACCTGATTCATCTGAATCTAAATTTTACTATACATACATACATATATATATATATATATATATATATATATATATATATATATATATATATATATAGTTAATCCAAACATGAAAACACAAAGAGAAAACACAACAACACGAGGACGTGGAACAAGTATAGTATAACTGGATGCTCAGGAAAGAAGGAAAGAAGGAGGGTTTAACGTTTCGAGCGGAGCTCTTCGTCAGAAACATAGGAAAAGGAAAGATCCAAAGAAGGGAAGACGGAGGAAAAAAAATCGCCAAGGGTACACACGCGGTCACACATTAACGTTGACAGATGGTGTACCGCAACGGGAAGAAGGTAAGTTTTCGGATCACGTGTCGCCCCATCGTAAAACCCCTCCAATGCTCCCAGGTGTAACGAATATCTCGTTGTATCATTCATTACTACAATTGAAATATTTTTTCAAACTTTTTCATCCACACACAATACTTTCCAGCAACTACTTCGCTAAAAAGACGTCAATAACATGTACTAACTTCACCAGATTATTCGAAAATCTCAGTCTAGCAAAATCTACAACAAAGATGGACGCTGATTATTCTCATCGGCTTTAGACTAACAAAGTTGAAGCAAAAATTTAATCTTCTTGTCTCCTTTTGTGTTTGTGCATTATACACACACACACACTTATGTATATATGTATATGTGTGTATATATAGATATACATACATATATATATATATATATATATATATATACATATACATTTTGCATGCATATTATATGATATATATACATATGCATACATAATATATAATATATATATATACATATATATATGTACGTACATAATGTATAATATATATCTGAGTGTTTCTGTATATATATATATGTGTGTGTGTGTGTGTGTGTGTGTAAAAGCATATACGTATATATATGTATATATATATGTGTGTATATGTGTGTAGTTACATGCGTATATATGCGTATATACGCATATACGTATATATGTATATACGTATATATATATTATATATATATATATACACGTATATATATATATATAATATATATATAATATATATATATATATAGCTGTGTATCTATATGCATATGCATACATGCATGCGTTGAGGGTCTGTGTGTGTAAGTGTGTGTGTGTGTGCGCGCGTGTCTGCGTCTGTGTTTGTGTGAATGTATGTGTGCTCGTATGCGTACGTCCGCATTGGAAATAGCTAGATCTAGAATTAACAAAACAGAACCAACTTTACAATACTGTTTTTATGCAGACACAAAAAGTTAGTGAATGTTGCGTTCAAGACTTTAGCTTACAATAAAGAATTAAGATGACTGCTAAGTACAGCTAGATACTCGAAATTCATTCTCTGAACACGTGTATCTGGAATTAATTCGCTAAAAGTTTTGGTATTTAAAGGAACACAATTATTTAATTCATCTTCATTGTTTGTTAAAAAATATTGATACAGATTTTGTCAAACCGCTTATGCGTTAAATACAGACATTTCTTTGTAGCTTCTAATATATTCTATTCACGTTAGAATTATCTACACATTTTAACAAACCACTAGCAAACAATACTGTATATATATATATATATATAATATATATATTATATATATATATATTATATATATATATATATATATATGTATGTATGTATGTATGTATGTATGTATGTATGTATGTATGCATGTATATGCATATGTATATATGTATGTATATCTCTTCTCTTATATGTTTCAGTTCAATGACTGTGGCCATGCTGGTGCACCACCATTGTAATCATCATTCCATTTTCCACCTTCGTCGTAGCGGCTTCTGAAGAATGGAGTTCGATGCTACTGCCCTCTTTTGAGTTTCTTGCTTAGATATTGGCTCATCCGATATCTCGGCGGGCCAGAGGTCAATTTCATGTTTGAAAACGTCTACATCCACTCCATATGTATATATATATATATATATATACAAGATAAGAAAATGGAAAAATACATCTAAATCAAATATCAGTTACCAGATAATACTCAATCACATACTTTATTAAACCACCACATAAGAGACTGTAGGGTTAAACATAAAAAAGCAGAACAAATCAGTGTACATAAAAGAGTAATGTTGTATAATAAGTAGAATATATATAAAAGAGAATATAAATATAAGTAAATATAAATATAAGTATAGATTAAATCTTACAGCTGTTTCGACCATGTAGATAAGTATGTCTCATTTTACTAATACTAGCCTTTT
>NC_043008.1:14341939-14344439 GCF_006345805.1 Octopus sinensis
ATCATCGAGTTAAATTGCCTTATTTATAGAATTTAGGATGTTTATATCTGCGGCGAGAAAGCGTTATGCTTAGAGTAATACGTTTTAAAATTTGTATTTGTATCAAAATGCGTTTATTTGTATTGTCAAAAAAGAAACTTTCCTATCGAATTTTCTTTCGGGTAGCAATCATTCAAGTTTTATCAGTATTAATGTATATAGGATAGAATGAAGCCTTTAAATATCAGATATTTTTTACAACATTCTAGTTTTGTAAATAAACAGGTAGAAATAATTATGTAACAGAAGTTGAAGGCAGTGAGCTGGCAGAATCGTTAGCACCCCGGGTAAAATGCTTAGAGGTATTTCGTCTGCCGCTGCGTTCTGAGTTCAAATTCCGCCGAGATCGACTTTGCCTTTCATCATTTCGGGGTCGATAAATTAAGTACCAGTTACGCACTGGGGTCGATATAATCAACTTCATCCGTTTGTCTGTCTTTGTTTGTCTCCTTTGTGTTTAGCCCCTTCTGGATAGTAAAGAAATAGGTATTTCGTCTGCCACTGCGTTCTGAGTTCAAATTCCGCCGAGATCGACTTTGCCTTTCTTCCTTTCAGGGTCGATAAATTAAGTACCAGTTACGCACTGAGGTCGATATAATCGACTTAATCCGTCTGTCTGTCCTTGTTTGTCCCCTCTGTGTTTAGCCTCTTGTGGGTAGTAAAGAAATAGGTATTTCGTCCGTCTTTACGATCTGAGTTCAAATTTCGCATCCTTTCGGCGTCGATAAAATAAGTACAAACTGTGCACTGGTGGTCGATGTAATCGACTTACCCCATTCCCCGAACTTGCTGGCCCTGTGCCAAAATTTGAAATCGATAATTATGTAACAGATATATGATGTAAAGAGGTTTATAAACACCAGGAAACATTGTCTGTAGAACTGCTGTCGGTGCTTTTATTCAGTCTATTGTATTTGAGATAAATATACGGATGTCGAATTCCGTTATGTAAGAAGTACGCTTTGGGCAAGACAAGTCTGCTACCAAACTTCTGATTTCCTATTTCTCTAAGAAAGAAGAAACATGTCAGAATTTCAGTTCTCTTGGATATCTGAAATCTGGTTGTTTTGTAGTAAATCAATGTAACTTTTACATTTGAATGTAGGGGTATATATATATGTGCATAGATGAATGCATGTATGTATACTTGCATTTGTGTAAGAACCTATGGACAGCACCATTATATATGCGATTAGTGACTGCCAAGTCTATTCAGCAACACTTTGATTGATTCTAGTTTCAGCTCATGAGCTGTGGCCATGCTGGGGCACCGCCATTTGTTCTATTCTAATAGTATTTATTTCTTTTGTTCCCAATCATCCGACCGATCAAGTCGATATGGTTTCTAACCTGGTGTTGGATACTTCATATCGATAAATATCGATAAATGGCTCCCTTTACCATGCTGGCGATGATAAATATTTTCTATATATGTAGGAACATTTGTACATATCATATCATATATTATTTACTCATTCATAATGGAAAGCTATGTAGGTTTATGTTATTTGTTTAAAACACTAGTTGTCGTTAACTCTAAAGCAAATTCTCTTAGAAGCTGTGCAAGTGTCAGTTCTAATGAATTAGCTCTCAGAATATACAAATATGTCAAAGCGGCAGGTTGGCAGAAATGTTAGCACACCATGCAAAATGTTTAGCGCTATTTCGTCTGTCTTTACGTTCTGAGTTCAAATTCCACCGGTGTCGACTTTGATTTCATCCTTTCGAGGTTGATAAATTAAGTAACAGTTGCGTATTGGAGTCGATTGAATCGACTGGCTCGTTCCCCCAAAATTTTGGGACTTGTGCCTAGTTTAGAAAAGAACCTTGTGTTCAGTCAAAAGTTTTGTAATATATTGATAACATCTGCTTTATTTACATTATTTGACGGAAATTTGTCCTCATCTTGTTTGTTGTTAACACAACGCTTTGGCTGATATACCTTCCAGGCTTTATCAGGTGTCTTGGGGAATTTTCAAACCTGGGTTCTCATTCCTAAGGTATTTTTCGATGCTATTATTATTATTATTATTATTATTATTATTCAAGTCACTGCTTGGAATCGAACTCGGAATCTTGGAGGTAGTAGCCTGCGCTCTTAACCACTATTCCATATGCCCAGGTTCGAAATTTCCCCAAGACACCTGATGAAGGCTGGAGGGTATATCAGTCGAAACGTTGTGTTAACAACAAACAAGATGAGGACAAATATCCCTCAAATGCAAATAATGTAAATAATGGGAACAATTCCTCATCTCATAAATTTAGAACTGTAACATCTGCTGTATTCGTCACGTTACAACAAAAGCAGCCTAGCATTACAAGTAGAGACCGCCATGTTGCTCTGTCTGAAGCCAACTTTTCTTCCAGTTCTTCGTGGCGAAGAACTCCTTCCCTGAATGTTCCACCTCCTCTTCATTGGTGAAGCGTCGGGAGCACTGGAATTGAGACAGGGATCTAA
>NC_043008.1:14349439-14359439 GCF_006345805.1 Octopus sinensis
GGTAGTATAGATAGATAGATAGATAGGAGTAGGTAGGTAGGTAGGTAGGTAGGTAGATAGATAGATAGATAGATAGATAGATAGATAGTAGATATGTTTCTTTATTAGCCCACACAGGCTGCACACAGATAGAACAAATTACAAGGTAGAGCTTTTCTTTTGAAGGTATTAAAAAAAAAAAAAAAAAAAAAGGAAGGGGGTTTCGATCAAAAGGGCGTAAAGGAGTGAAAGAGGACAAAAATAAGGGGGGGTTAAAAAAAAAAAAGGGGGGGGGAGGAAAAAAAAATGATCAATAGGATCGTTATCACAGAAATGTCAATATGAAGTTGTAAAGGGGGATGACAGGTGAGGTTTACCCTTGGAAAGAAAAGCCTACGGAAAGACCACGGTAACCTCGGTCAATGAGTCACATTTTATATTTCTTTTTTTTTTTTTTTTTTTTTTGCAAATAAGCACTCTCTGTTTCGATTTCTGGTTCATAGGACTATGCTCAAGTGGCTTCGTCATTCATACGTGCCATTCTTGCTACATTCACCCATCTTTTTTTAAAAACATTCGCTAGACAAAACTTGCCTCTCTACTCTCACTTTCCTTTTCAGTGGTACTTGAAGAAGTTGATGAGAGATTGACCAGAGAGGAAAGTGTTTGTCTCCAATCCTTTCAGACGCGTCCACCAGATACATTCTTTCGCCATAGCCACAAGGATATGAAAATAGCTCTTCTTCCCGTTTGAAGGAAGGAGGCGTGACAATATTGACGATAGACTCAGCTGATAAACGACTCGTCCCACACGTGACAGCAGTTGTTCGACATAAGCCCACTGGTCGGAAATTGTTGGACACTGAACGAGTGCGTGCAGAACGGTTTCGTCGCTCTGACCGCTCGATAGATGATCGATAGATAGATAGATAATAGATAAGTAGATAGATAGTATAGATTATCCCGATAGGTAGATAGGTTAGGTAGGTAGGTAGGTGTATGTAGGGATGTAGGTAGAGTTGTAGGTAGGTAGGTAGGTAGATAGATAGATAATAGATAGATAAGATAGTATAGATAGATAGATAGCTAGCATAGATTATAGATAGATAGATAATAGATAGATAGAGAATAGATATATAGATATTAGATGTAGGTAGGTGATAGTAGATAGATAGTTAGATAGTAGATAGGAGGTAGGTAGATAGATAGATAGATAGATATATAGATAGATAGATAGATCGATAGATCGATAGATATGTTTCTTTATTAGCCACTGCAGGGCTGCACACAGATAGGAACAAATTACAATGTAGAGCTTTTCTTTTGAAGTATTAAAAAAAAAAAAAAAAAAAAAAAGGAAGGGGGAGGTCGATCAAAGGGATCGTAAAAGGAGAGAAAGAGGATCAAAAATAAGGGGGTTAAAAGAAAAAAAAAAAAAAAAAGGGGGGGGAGAGGAAAAAAAAATGATCAATAGGGATCGTTATCACCGAATTCAATATGAAGTGTAAAGGGGAGGACAGGTAGTTACGGCCCGTGGAATAAAGGCGCGGAAAATACACGTAACCTCGGTCAATGAAGTCACATTTTATATTTCTTTTTTTTTTTTTTTCTGCTAAATAGCAACTCTCTGTTGTTCGATTTCTGGTTCGATAGTACTATGCTCAGGTGGCTTCGTCATTCATACGTTCCATTCTTGCTACATTCAGCCATCTTTTTTTAAAAACATTCGCTGACAAAACTTGCTCTCTCCTCTCACTTCCTTTTCAAGTGGTACTTGAAGAAGTTGATGAGAGATGACCAGAGAGGAAGTGTTTGTTCTCCATCCTTTCAGACGCCGTCACCAGGATGCATTCTTTCGCCATAGCCACCAGGATGATGAAAAGCGCTCTTCCTTCCCGTTTGAAGAAGGCTAGGCGTGACAATATTGACGATAGACTCAGCTATAAACCGACTCGTCCCACACGTGACACATTGTTCGACATAAGCCCACGGTCGGATTGTTGGACACTGAACGTAGTGCGTGTGCAGAACGGTTTCGTCGTCGTCTGACCGCATCTCGGGCAGGGGGCCCCGTGTTTTCTCGAACGCCGTGTCGAGAGCTATCCCGACGGGTAGCTCTTCTCGGTAGCACTTGCCAGGCCAGGATCTCTGAAGTTGTCCATGGGCCCTGCCCGAAAGTCCGTCGCGAACAGGCGGGTCAGGTACTCCTCGTCGACGTCCAGGTTCGCCCCAGTCTCGTCGTCGTACCCTCCCCTCCACTAAACCCCTATTGCTTTGGTTGTGTTGACGTCACTTAGGTCGACCCGGAGGCCAGAGGTTTCTTGAGAGCAACGCGACACTTCGCGTGCCATTCGCCTTCCTCGGCCTCTTTTTGATCCCGACTGCAGTTCGGTCATGGCGACGAGCTGCGGGAAAGCGTGCCTCACTAAACGGCGACCACACCTGTTCACCGTCGTCTACATAGAGCCAGAGATGTCGCAGTCTCAACGCGTGTCTTGCGCATCATCAACCACGGCATGCCCATCCCTCCTTTTAACGGGTGTTGACAATTAGCAAATGGATCGCCCTGACCATCGGGACTCATCCTTTCCACAAGAAGCGAAAGAGGATGCGTTGTAGTTTGGTGATGGTTAGGGTCGGGACAAGGTACGACGGTCAGGCGGTAAGATAGATATAGATAGATAGATAGATAGATAGATAGATAGTATATATAGATAGATAGATAGATAGTATGATAGATACATAGACAGACAGACCAGAATAGAAGAAGTAGGGTGAGTTACCTTGTTTATCGTCTCTGACTCAAATTTTAGACAAAGAGAAGGTAGATACGTTGAGAGAGGTAACGGAGACACAGAAAGAAAAAATGGCGTGTTTACGTGATGTCTTTTGTAAACGTGCTGGAGACAAACTGCTATACCACTGGACAAATTTTGATAACCATTTAAACCATCCTTCAATTAATTCATTCAATACATCCAGGCTATTCCAACTAATTCTGTCAGCTGTTTCTTGGCCTTTCACTTTTAAATCTGTACGTTTATAGACATAGGGAAAAAATATGATGTCATTATATCGACATTGAGAATCCACTGCAACCACTCGAGATATTTCGTTTTACATGTTACTTCCTCAAGATAAACGTGATAACTAATATTTTCAAGGCAAGTAATTATCTAAATCTTCTATAGCAGACTGGCAGTATCTTGTTACATATCTTTATTTTCTGATTTCAACCTTGTTCTTATCTTCCATCTCTCTAAAAATCAATAATTAGTGACAGTAGTGTACTCGTATAGATTTATTGTTGGTGGTCTTGTACCAGTGTGACAAATAAAAATATTTCACATTGGTTTCAAATCTTTGCCACACGGCCAGCGATTTCGGAAGAGGGGTAAGCCGATAACATAGGCCACCGTGCTCAACTGGTACTCATTATATCGACCCCGAAAGGACGAAATCTAAAATCGATCACGGCGAAATCTGAACTCTGAACGTAAAGACGACCGAAATGCCGTTAAGCATTTCTGCCTGGCATGCTAAGGACTCTACCAGCTCGCCGCATTAAAGATAGCTTTATATTAAGCATTAGAATTATGTTGTTTTATCTAGGAATTAGACCCCAGACACTGATTCGACTCTCTAGGTCTGGATTTTAAATCCAGTACCGGTTAAATAAGCATCGAAGTTACTTTGCTCCACGCAGAAACTGTAGGAGCCTCTCAGACGTTTTCCGAGATATAAATCCATCGCAATGCTGGAAAGCCTTCCGAATCGTCAGCAGGTATCTCAGAGTTACAAGTATTTTGCTCCTTAGTCTGTACGCTCTGCCTGAGTCGGGCAGCGAGGATTGAACTAAGTCTTTAGCTGTAGTTGGATTTTATTGCGGTCTTTTATCAACCATCGCCACCTTGAACTTGTTTCAGCTGCCATACCAATTTCCTTGGTGGCATTCTTCAATTGATCTAGGCTCCAGGAAACAGCGCATTGATCTAGCGCATTGAACAGCGCATTGAACAGCGCGTTGTATTATTTATTTTGACAGCACAGAAGGCGCATGGTTTAGTAGTTAGAGCGCCAGGCTCACAATCATGAGGTAATGAGTTCGATTCCTATACCAGGCTGTGTGTTGTTCTTGAGCAAGACACTTTATTTCACGTTGCTCCAGATCACTCAGCTGTAGAAGTGAGTTGCGACGTCACAGGTGCCAAGCTGTATCAGCCTTTGCCCTTCCCTTAGATAACATTGATGACATGGAGAGGGAAGGCTGGTATGCATGGGTGACTACTGGTCTTCCATAAACAACCTTGCCCGGACTTGTACCTGGGAGGGTAACTTTCTAGGTGCAATCCTATGGTCATTTATGATCTAAAGGGGTCGTTACCCGTATTCTTTTTTTACACTGAATTCTACAATATACACGTCACATTTTTCCTCGTCAGATAAATTCGCTGAGCTTTTTTGGTTCCATTTATTTGAATTTTTTCCATTTTTTTAAAAATTAAAACCAAGAATAGTTTTATTGAAGTGATTTATGCTGCTTTTATCTTGTTTTTGTTTTGTTTTATTTTTTTCAGGTCTCTTCTCGTTCTATAACTTTGGTTTATAGCTTTTTGAAATTCGAATCAAAATTTACATCTTCGCAAGCATATAGCTATGGAATGCCTTATAGTAAGAAGAAAAAAAACGAACGAATTTATCTGACAACCCAAGGATATAAGCACCATATGTTCTAAGATATCAATTGCGGATGAACAATCATTCCACTCAGGTATGTATTTGTTTTCACCGCTTATTCACTTAATACCGTGAAACCGAAGCTAAACATTAGTCTTTAATCCTTCTAATCTTTCCCTGACTTGAGAGACATTTAAATATTTTTCTTGGCTTGCCAAGAACTTATCGACCAACGGTTCACTGCGTCTTCCATTCCGTCTCAAATTTAATCAATACCAGTTAATTACCTATCCTGTTCGACAGAGAATTCTCCCATGACTCTCTCGTAATCACATTGAATGACAGGTGCTACATAGCAAGCAATATATAAACAGAAAAACAAAGGTGTTGCTATTTTATATTTCGTATCTTATTTACAATATTATCACATCTACTACTACTACTACTACTACTAATAATAATAATAATAATAATAATAATAATAATAATAATAATAATAGTACATTAATGTAAATAATGATACTGAAGTGCATGAAAAAATATAGAATGATAACTGATCTTTTTATACATATTTTGTTTTTACTGAGATAGAAAATTATTCATATATAAAAACGTATTCACTGAATATGTTTGTTATATTCTATTCGTTATGGAAAAACAGCGAATTAACGATTATTGTAAACCTCGGATAGAATTCACTCTGGTGTTTGTTCCGGCTACTGCGCTGCGAGTTCGTGGTTCTACCGGGTCCATCTCTGCTTGTCGTCTCTTCGAGGGTTTGTGAAATAAAGTATTAGTCAAGTAATGGACTCAGTTTCTTCTTCCTCTCATTCATAGAATTATTCTCAGTGTGCTAGTTAGCCTCGAACAGAAGATGTTGGCAGAGAGTTTGCTACAGAATGAGGTCTGCACAATGAACTTACGAGGTTTAAACGAGGCGACAGGTTATATCGAACTCCCCAAAATAAACAAAGATATCATATTCAACGTAAAAACATACTGTATTATCGATTAGATGTCTTTTCATTTTTTTCGTTTATCTATTTTGTTTCTGTCATTAGACTGCGGCCATGCTGGAGCATCGCCTTCAAGACTTTTTTAGTAGAATGAAACAATTCTCTTTCTATTTTCTTTTAAGACTGCTACTTAGTCTATCGGTCTATTTTGCCGAACCGCTAATTTCCGGGGACGTATAAAACAACAACACCGGTTATTCAAGCAGTGGTTGAGGACTATTTCAGTCATTAGACTGCAGCCATGCATGTATATGTATGTATACGTTCGTATATGTAAATATTCGTATGTTGTATGTATATATATATGTGCATTTATGTTACTCTCTGCGTATATTTCACTGATGAGGCAAAGCATTTCTAAATGCAAATTTTTTACTAGTTTTATTTTGTTCTTTTGTCTCCTCTCCTTATGCTGTATGGGCATTTAATGTGGTTTTAGAGTCAGATCTTGGCTGCTATTTTCAGCAGGGTGGTATCTCTTAGAAACCCTAAAATTATAATACTATATATATATATATATATAATATATATATATATATAATATATATATATGTTATATATATGTATATATAATATATATATATATATATATATATATATATATATATTATAATATAATATATATATATATATATATATATATATACGGCGGGTTCTTTCAGTTTCCGTCCACCAAATCTACTCACAATGCTTTGGTCGGCCAGAGGCTATGGTAGAAGCCATCTTCCTAAAGTGCCACGCAGTGTGACTGAAACTGGAACCATGTGATTCAGAATGCAAGCTTCTTACCACACTACTTCGCCTGTGCCTATACGTACAAATAAACAGCAGAATTCCTTGTATCTCGGGCGGGTCATTACGTTAATAAAAACACACTCACGGGATCAACACCTTCAGCACACAAATTCATATCAGGAATCTTGCCAGCGAAGTACAGAAAAATTAAGCAACAGAATAATCAACAGAACTACTTCTAATTAAACGAAATCTACACCTAATTAAGAAAAATAGCTTCACAATTTTGTGCCTGAATGAGAAAGCTACACTAATTCTGAGTCACAGATTACAAGATCAAATGTTGTCATATACGTTAATTATCTCCTTAGGCAAGTTAAATTATTCTACTCGCTTTAATGTGCATAGATGGGAGCTAGATAAAATTCGCAATTTCTAGATGTGTCGTTGTCGCCAAGATCATTTCATTTTATGTACCAATTCCCCTGGAAAAAGAGAAGTGACTGCCTACATTTACTGAAATATACAGTGTCCCAATACATACTATATGTGTACATATTTACATACAGATATACATAAACACCCACGTGCACTTGTATATATATATATATATATATATAATATATATATATATATATATATAGATATATATATACATGTCTAAATATATATATACAAATGTATACAATACATGCATATACATACACGCAGACACACACAAACACACATACATATATATATAGATGTATGTATATGTAGATATAGATATATTGCATAGACTGATAGATACATACATACGTATACATATACATGCATGAATATATATATATATATATATATATAATATATATACTCATATATACATATATATCATATATATGTGTGTGTGTGTATGCCTGTATGTATGTATATATATATATATATATATATATACATGCATATGCATGTATATATGTATTTAGTTATGTATATATATATATATATACACATATACATATATACCTTCATATACATATATATACATTCACATATACGCGGGGAGATACATTCACATACATATGCACTCACACACATAAACACAAACATATGCATACATATACATACATGCGTGTATATATGCACACAACATTATATATATATATATATATATATAATATATATATATATATATACCCATACATATGAACATACACATATATACACACATGCGCGTATATATGAATATATACACACACATATATACATACATGTAAACACACACACACACACACACACACACACACACATATATATATATATATATATAGTATATATATATATATATATAATATATATATATATATATATAGATATCTATAACACAGAGAAACATAAACACATCTACTAAAACAGAAACGATATTAACCAGAGATTATTTTTCCTTCTTTTCTTTCTGTTTCGAACGACATTGACAGGAAATACGTTTGGGAACCTTTCCACGATAAAATCATATAAAAAGTTTTTATATATAATCTTTCACATTTTTTCTAATCAAGTAGAGTGCTAGACTCAAAGTAAATATTAAAAACATACACTGGATTGAAGATGCATAACCGAAGACCTTCATTGAAAGCAATTTTTTTCAAATTCACAGAGACTTTTAAATCATCCATCTATTCCATTTCCTTACATAGAGATACAATTCTTTCGTGGTTTCTTATTTCTGTAAATTTTTCCTTAATTTAGCTTTAAGTTACTCCAAAAACACCTTAACCCCGCAAAGAGATTGGTCAATACTTCTGGAAGGCATTTCACAATACTTTGGACTAGCACACACTTTCACGCTCTCACAGACGCATACACACATACACACACATACACACACGCACGCACACACACACACACACACACACACACACACACACACACACACACACACACACATTCACACACAAATACATAAAACCTGTCACTGCCAAAGGCGGAAATTGTTAATGCCTACATCGCTTCGGTGGTGTGCTACAAATTCCGCCGAGGTCGACTTTGCCTTTCATCCTTTAGGGGTCGATGAATTAAGTACCAGTTGCGCACTGGGGTCGATATAATCGACTTAATTCGTTTGTCTGTCCTTCTTTGTCCTGTCTGTGTTTACCCTTTGTGGGTAGTAAAGAAATAGGTATTTCGTCTGCCACTACGTTCTGAGTTCAAATTCCGCCGAGGTCGAGTTTGCCTTTCATCCTTTCGGGGGTCGATTAAATAAGTACCAGTTGCGCACTGGAGCTGATATAATCCACTTAATCCGTGTGTCTGACGTAACAGCTTGTCTTTAAAATTATCAGTCCAGACTGGAGCACATGCCTTTCCTCTACTTGTGGAAGGGTCAGCTGCCAACGCCAGCTTCTTGGTCTCCGTGAGATACCGTCGTTGATTATGTCAGCCCGTACTGGGGCTGACGCTCTTGCAGAAACTTCTGAATCATTTCGATGACAAAAGCTAAGAAGTAGTGTGGGCACCTTTCGTGCGACACGTATTTCTGTCGACCAAATTTGAGCGCCTTGACACTAGAATGATTTCAGGCACTGACAGCACTGTCAGGTGGACAACGCTAAAACAAAGAACATAAGAAAGCGAAGGTTCACAGAGAAAGTATGCGCAACGATACCTTGAAAATGACTCTAAACGTCGACAAAAACAGTCTGGCAGAAGCGTTAGCACGCCGAGTGAAATGCTTAGCGGTATTTCGTCTGCCGTTACGTTCTGAGTTCAAATTCCGCCGAGGTCGACTTTGCCTTTCATCCGTTCGGGGTCGATAAATTAAGTACCAGTTATGCACTGGGTCGATGTAATCGAATTAATACGTTTGTCTGTCCTTGTTTTTCCTCTCTCTGTTTAACCCCTTGTGGGTAGCAAAGAAATAGGTATTTCGTCTGCCGCTACGTTCTGAGTTCAAATCACGCCGGGGTCGACTTTGCCTTTCATCCTTTCGGGGTCGATAAATTAAGTACCACTTACGCATGGGGTCGATATAATCGACTTACTCCGTTTGTCTGTCCTTGTTTGTCCTCTCTCTGTTTAGCCCCTTGTGGGTAGCAAAGAAATAGGTATAAGTGAAATGCTTGGCGGTATTTCGTCTGCCGCTACTTTCTGACTTCAAATTCCGCCGGGGTCGACTTTGCCTTTCATCCTTTCGGGGTCGATAAATTAAGTACCAGTTACGCACTGGAGTCGATGTAATCGACTTAATCTCTTTGTTTGTCCGTGTTTGTCCCTTCTATGTTTAGCCCCTTGTAGTCAATAAAAAAATTAAAAAAACAGTCTGAACTGCTGTGACTGGAAGCCATTCAAGTGGGTGGTCGATGGGCAACTTCCCAAGTGCTCGACATTGCAGTGCCATGAGAGGTAATTTCCTACTCGAGAAAAGTTCTATTATTTCGAGCGATAATTGTCACATTTGCCTGAGATTCGCACAGTGGAACGCAACCCACAAACACACTATAGTTCAATGGCCTTGCATTACCGACATCTGAGTCTGTGTCAAACATTTGTTGACATTTTTGGAAGAATTCCGCCGTTGCGAGTCTATAGAGGAAATGAAAGGTTCACATTCATTCATA
>NC_043008.1:14364439-14374439 GCF_006345805.1 Octopus sinensis
ACTTCTACTTCTATCGATATCATTATTAGTAGTTGAACTTCTATTACAAGTAATGTTAATAGAAGTGTGTGTTTAGTCGTACATGGCCAAAAATTGATTTGACATGGACGAGCAAAGTTGATTAAATCGATGTCAGCGTTTGAATGTTATTTCATCCAGCAAACCTGTAACTAAATATCAAGGCGAAGAATCGAACTCGGAAAATATAGGGACGTAATTGAATACTACAAGGTATTTTTTGCTCATCGAATGTCCCATTTCATCTTACTACCCAAAATATCAGTTTGAAGAAGTTGGTAGTTGTATTATCGATGCTGAATATAAATGGGATCTAGCAGTCTCCGTATCTTAGAGCATAGCTTTTAATCTCACATGATTGGAATATGCCTTAAACAAAATAGGAGCTTTTAAGATATTTTCATTCAGTAGGGAAAGGAAATATTGATTATTAGTACAAGGCTAATAGTTTTAGGGAGAAGTCAATTACATCGACCCTCCTGTTCAAGTGGTACTTATTAGGTTGTCAAGAAAGTTCGTGCCGCTTTTTAAATGAAAGAAAAAGGTCAATAAATACTTACTATTACATTTTTAATCAGCCAAATATGAACCATTTTGTTGCACAATGCGTCTCCATCCTTCTTTTAACTTGAAAATACCCTCTTCACAGACTTGAGGTGGTTTCATGGCAAAGAATTCATCAAGGTATTGTTTTACGTCAACCAAGGAATTGAAATTTTTGCCATTAAGACTTCTGCAGAGACCTGAATAAGTGGAAATCCGAAGGAGCAATATCTGGTGTATATGGAGGGTGGGGTAACACGTCCCAGCCAAGCTGCAGCAATTTTTACCAGGTTCCCAAAGCATCAAGTGCCGAAAATGAACATTCTTATCTTCCATTTTAAAGGGTTACAGAATTAACACAGGTTATAGGAACATAAACCTTCTTCCACGAAAAGATAGCTTAAACTCTGCTCTAAACGGAGGTGTAGTCAAATCATATTTTATTGACTCAACCATGTTCTAAAATAAGTCGAAAGATAAGCTACAATAAATCGGCACGAACTTTCCGGACAACCCAATATTTTATCGAACGCAAAATGATTAACGATAAATTCGACTTCGGTAGGATTTGAAATCAGAAAGTTTAAATACTGTGCCCGTTTGCTAATGATTCTAGTAAAAGGAAATATTTCATACGCTTATTTCTTTACTTCTTGAATTAAAATTCAAACTTCATATTCCGCCTTAATTTAATCTAGAAGCGATTGTCTCCGCAGTGCTATCTAACCATTTGTTGCACCCCAGGTGTATAAAATAGATGCTTTCGTTGTCGTTGTTGTTGTTGATGGCTAGCAGAATTTTTTTTTTTTGATTACTATTTCCGAAGCTCCACAACGTCCAATACGAACACCAACACAACCAATCGAAATAATCACGGGTAAACGTTATAGACATGAGTAGTTTAGTTGATTCACAACATAATTTTAGAGGGGAGGTAGAAATATTTCTATGTGTAGATTCACTTCATAAGTCTGGCATCCACAGACTAGTTTCGAGGTGGTTACTTCTTATCAGTGTGGAGTAGCCGAACGCAGCAGGCGTCGCTGCTCACCGCCCCTGTTCGAAGATTATAATGGACACAGGTTTGTATGTCGCATAGCTAGCGAGAGGTGATGGCTTCTCGGAGCTAATCAACGGCAGCATTCGTCCTACATTTCTGGACTGCCATGTTAGCTTGGCGATAACTATTAATACCCAGTACCGCTGCCGTAGTCTCTTTCAGAGAGAATTAGAAATAATGATATTTCTAACATACACACACACACACACAATATATATAATATATATATATATATACATACATATATATATATTGTATGTATGTATGCATGTATATATATATATGTGTGTGTGTGTGTGTGTGTGTGTGTGTGTGTGTGTGTGTGTATTTGCTTGTACGCATATGCATATACATATAGATGTTTGAATATATGTGTGTGGAGAGAGAGAAAAAAGAGAGAAAGTGTGTGTGGAAGAGAGATACGAATAAATATATAATTGTATAAAAGAGTTATGAATGTATACGTATATACATACATACACGTATATATATATATATGTATATATATATATGTGTGTGTGTGTGTGTGGCATACATACACGTATATGTATACATATTTGTGCATACATGTTATATATATATATATATACATTTATATAACACTCACATACTTATATATACATACATGTATGTATGTATATGTATTTTTTGCGCTGTAGAATATGTTCAACGATATTTATATAAATGCACTGATTTTGGAAGCTTGGAAGAAATAAATATTATTGCAATATAAATAACATAAAGTGACAAAAAAATTCTTGATTATTTCTTCTCTATCTACTTCATCAGGAATTTATGTGAGCAAAACGTGTTTTATTTAGTTTAACACATAATTAATCAATAGTTTAAGAGAATATTTTTCACATAGTACATACTTGGTTTATTTTTTAACAAATGTCAAAACGTATTCGGTTTAATATTTCAGATTTTTATTAAGGATATTTATGCAAATTAATAAGGTAGGCAGCGAAAGCGAAGCGAGTAAAAAAGAGTGGGGAATAGAGAAAAAGAAAGTCACACGAGAGACGTAGAAGGAAGAAGGAACGTTTGGAATGTGTACGGTGTTATTGGCGTTCCTTAGACTGTGAAAAATTGTTCAGAGCTTGTTTATATGCTTTTTCGAATGTCTTTATTTTATTTAGTGTTTGTATGCAAGAATTTGTGTTTTTAGTAACATATATGTGTCTAATAATATATTTAGACGTGCACGCACACACACAAACACACACACGTACGTAGACATAAACAGATGTGTATGTATGTATATATATGTATGTATGTATATTCTTTACCTAGGTGCATATGTAGGCGCAGGCATGGCAGTATGATAAGAAGCTTGCTTTCCAACCCCAATGCTTCCGGGTTCAGTCCCACTGCTTGGCCAAGCATTTTCCGCTATAGCCTCGGGCCGACCAAAACTCTGGGAATGGATTTGGTAGCAGGAAACTGAAATATACCTGTCCTATATATATTCTTTTTTTTTTGTATGTGTTTCACTCATTTAACGGCGGCTATGCTGGAGCACAGCCTTTAGTCGAACAAGTGGACCCCAGGACTTAGTCCTTGCAAGCCTAGTACTTATTCTATCGGTCTCTTTTGCCAAACTGTTAATTTGAGGGAACGTAAACACACAAACACCGGCTGTCAAGCGATGATGGGGGACAAACGCAAACACGCAAAGATATATATATATATATATATCTATATATATATATATATATATATATATATATATGACGGGCTTCTTTCAGTTTCCGTCTACCAAATCCACTCACAAGCTTTTGATCGGCCTGAGGCTATAGTAGAAGAAATTTACCTTAGATGCAACGCAGTGAGACTGTACCGGGAACCATGTGATTGTGAAGAAAACTTCTTACCACACAGGCACTCCCGTATGTATGTATGTATATATAATATAAATACGATATAATATATATATGTGTGTGTGTGTGGTGTGTGTGTGTGTGTGTGTGTGCGACCTCGTGTGTACCGTTGGCGATTTTTTTTCCTCTGTCTTCCCTTCTCTGGATCTTTCCTTCTCCTATGTTTCCGACGAAGAGTTCCGCTCGAAACGTTAAACCCTCCTTCTTTCCATCTTTCCTGAGCGTCCAATAATACTATATTTGTTCCACGTCCTCGCGTTGTTGTGCTTTTTTGTGCTTTCTTGTTTGGATTAACTTTTATATATATATATATATGTATATAAATATATACTTACTTGGCAATGGATGCGTGGCGTTCAATTATATATATATGTGTGTGTATATATATATATATATATATATATATATAATATATATATATATATATATATATATAATGAATATTTATATATATTGTGTATTATATATATATAAACATGCACGCGCACAGATATGTGCATGCGTGTGGATGTATATATCTATTTGTATTGACTTTGTGTTTTCGTTGAAACAGAACACGTGATTGAAAGAGGAGAGAGTGTGTAGGACATAGAAAAGTATGCAACATGAGTGTGCTCAGTTTATTTATATTTCCTGTCTATTCAAGTTTCATTTCATCATTAAATTAAACATCCCTATTTCATATTTACCTGTTTTAGATATATATTCCGCTTTTAGCCTGCATTCACATTACCCAATTTTCAGTCAATATATCTATATTTTCCGAAGGTGCACTCGATGCACACGCGCGTATTCTCGTGTAAGAATGTTACAATTCTATATGCCCAGCACATTTTCAGTATCTTTCCAGCATGGTGGTTGTTATTTATTTTTACTTCTCATAAATGTGATTCACTTATTTCCTGTGCCTTTTTCTGTAAAGAAAGGAGTGAAAAGGTGGAGTGAATTAATATTTCGTTTATTTGTGGTTTTTCAAGTTACCGAAAATGCTATGTGTGTACGAATATAATTGTTTAATTTATATTTCCTAATGTATTTATATCAATATTCATATGGTTGTAGACAGACACAGAGATCTGTGGGAAAAGATTTCCGGACAATGGACAGGCATCAAAATAATAAATATGATAAAATAAAAATAATAAGCGAATGAAGAATATATATATATATATATTATATATATATATATATATATATATATATATATATAATATATATATATATATATATACATTGATTCGACGGTCATTCGGAATGCTCACAGCAGCCATATTCCTACCACTCTATGTCACGCTGGTGAGACCCATATTGGAGTATGGGATTCAAGCCTCTTCTCCTTATCTCCTCAAAGACATACAGCATCTCGAAAGAGTCCAGAAGCTGGCTACCCGCATGGTTCATGGTCTGAAAAATTTGTCCTACGAAGAAAGGCTGAGGACGCTCGACCTTTATTCTCTTGAAAAACGCCGCCCCCGTGGTGATCTCATTCTTGCCCACAACATCATAAGCGGAAAGTGTAACCTCTCGAAAGAGCTGTTCTTCACTCCTGCTCCAGAGCGTCGGCTGCGGGGTCATTCCGAAAAGCTCTACCTGCGACGATTTCATCTTAATCGAAGGAGAGGAGCTTTCTCCGTCCGGGTTGCGGATCCGTGGAACAAGCTGCCAGACGAGATGGTGGAGATGCCGACGACCGCTTTGTTCAAAGCCTCCCTGGACCTCAAGTGGCCTGAACTCTTTACATGAACACCACCCTGTACTTAACTCCATGTCCCCCTACATGGCCTTGCTATTTGCTTTTGAGCCAAATTAACTAACTAACTAACTAACTAACATATGTGTGTGTGAATATATGTATGTGTATGCATGTATGTATATATATATACATACATATATATAATATATAATATAATATATATATATATGTGTGTGTGTATGTATGTATGCATGCATGTATGTATGTAGGCATGTATGCATGTATGTATGTACATATATGTGTGAATGTGCGTTTGTGTTTGTATTTGTGTGTGTATGCACAAGTGAGAAATTTTTTTTAATCCATTTGAATGCATAAATATAACGTTTTAACGTTTTCAGCCATTTGTATAAAGATATTTTTTCCTCTTCACCAGACTTTTCTCCTTTTTCCACGAATAAAAAACAAAATGAATGTCCAATAAACGAACCACTTTTATGAGAAATAAAAAAAAAACGTATCTTCAATAAAGGAAAGATATTCAAGATGGAGGATCATTGCTGTCACGGACCGGATGAGAATACTATGTACGTGTGTCTCTAGCTGTTCTTTCGATGACACTCAAAAACCGAAATATGGCTGATACTAAGAGAAAAAGCTAAGAATGGAACAATGTCCACACCGCCTGAATTAAATCTTTAATGTACGTTGGTCTTTGCAGATAAATTCAAATATGAACTGAGAAGGTTCGATTTCTATCTGTCCCACTCGTCCTCTCTCCCGTCACCTCTCACTCTCTCTCCTTTCTTTCTTTGTTTATCTATCTTTTATCTTTTTTCTAATAACTTGTTTCAGTCATCAGACTGCGGTCATGTAGGGGCACTGCTTTGAAGAATTTTTAGTTGAATGAATCAACCCAAATACTTTTTTTCTATTTCAAGCCTGGTACTTATTCTCTTGTTCTCCCTTTGCCGAACTGCTAGGTTACGGGGACTTAAATACAAAACCGGTTCTCAAGTGATAGCAGAGACAAACACACACGAAAAGACACACAGTCACATACATATGTAGATATATATTTCTTCTATTCTTTAACTTGTTTCAGCCAGTTGACTGCGGCCAAGCTGAAACACCTCTTTGAAAAGTTTTACTTGAACAAGTCGACCCCAGGACTTATTCAATCGTTTCTTTTACCGAACTGCTAAGTTATGGGGGACATAAACACTGTTTGTCAAGCGAAGATGGGGGCACGAACACAGACGTATAAAGACACACGACGCCCCTCTTTCAGTTTCCGTCAAGCAAATCCACTCTCAATGATTTGGTCGGGTCGGCCTGAGGCTATAATAGATGACACTTGCACAACATGCCGCGCAGTGGGACTGAACCCGGAATCATGCGGTTGGGAAGTGAACTTCTTAGCACACAGCCATGCTGGTGCCTATCCCTAAAAGTATTTATGGCACTATCTATGATGCAGTTTCCTTTTCTCTCTTACACCGTCTCGCTCTCCAGCTCTATACAACGAAAGCTATCACTTAAATGTAAGAAATAGACTGTAGTTCTATCTTGATGACACGCAAAGGTACAGAAATATAGAACGTTTATAGATGCAAAAAAAATGTTTAGCATAAAACAAATTAATTCAACTTTATAAATACAACATACCGAAACACTGGAAAGTATATTTTTCACGTCTTTACTCGGTTCTCTCCATTACACGAAAAATAGGGAACATAATCAAGGAACGATATTTTATAAGTTTTTTACACGTAATTTGTTAGAAATTAATGGCACTTTTTTTCTGTTTTTACTTTTGTGATAGGATTTGTACCTACTTCTTTACATAGAAGTGAGAATGTACTCACAGACAGACACACACATGTACACATATATTCTCACTCACACACGAACATATAAGTAATATGTATATAATGTAAATGTAGTAAATATATACACATATATATAATATATATTTAGTATATTTTTATACATACATTATCTATAATACATGTAATACACTGAAATAAATAAATATTTAAACAAATTGCTATACATGTATATATCTATATACATGCATATATATTTTCCTACAAACATATAAATATATATTATATGCATGTATATTTATATATACATATATGCATGTGTATACATTTATACATATATACATATATATACATCTGTGTATATATATATATATATATATATATACTTTACATTATACATATATATATATATATATATATATATATACATGTGTGTATATATATATGTATGCATGTATGTAAGTATGTATGTATGTACGTATGTATGTATGTATACGTCCATATCCTGCGTGTGAATTTTCCGTTCGTTCCTTTGTCGTGCTTCTGTTTAATTTTTGAAGTGTATATATATTGATATATATATATATTTGTATGTATGTATGTATGTATTATGTATGTGTGTGTATGTATGTATGTATTATGTATGTGTGTGTATGTATATATATATGTGCGTGTATATATATATAAATACACATACACGTTTATATATTATATATATATAATATATATATATATATATATATATATATATACTAAGCAATAAAGGGTTTAGCAACGAATTGCCTTACCACATACCGAATTTAGAAATAGCAGTCAAAGAGTTATAGCTATTTCTTCTACTAAAAAGGGGATCTCAGTAAAAACAGCAATTGAGATCTCCCTTTTTAGTAGAAGAAATAGCTATAACTCTTTGACTGCTATTTCTAAATTCGGTATGTGGTAAGGCAATTCGTTGCTAAACCTTTATTTGCTTAGTATTACTTAAATTTTCCTCGAATGAGGCTTTTACATGCCGAAGACTACTTGGTGTAATTGATAATTATTCCAAATTAATTAATTTCACCCTTCATTATTATATATATATATATATATATATATATATATATAATATATATATATACATATACATATACATATACATACATACACAATTTTCTTTCGACTTTTATTTTTACTTTTCTAATCTCCATTTTGGCGTTTCTATTTTGTAGATATTAATTGCAGTTTGCTTGCCTGCTTCTATTTGCCTTGTGTTTTAGTTTTGCTTTTTCTTTGTAAAAAAGTTGTTTTTTTTCAAGTGTCGATATATCCACATATTACCTTTAGCAGCAACATGTAGTATAATCTGAGCTAATAAATGACTGTTATCTACCTAACATATGGATTTTTCCTTAACAGTCTCATTATCAATTAAAAGACACATTTTTCAAATTATTTCTTCTTAGTTTTTTTATCAGTTTATTTTACTATACAATATATGTTCTTTTAATTTTTCGACATTTTGCGTAGTTATATGTTGGCTCTCTATGTACTTCTAATGTATATCAATAGACTTGCTATAAGCCTATCTTAATTCCTACTTATCAAATAGGTATTTTGGTTGATAAGTAATATATTTTTTGCTTTCGTGATCAGTTTGTTAGATTTGCGTTTTAGTGAATAGGCTTATTCGATAATTCATTTTTAATTTTTTTATCAACTGAACGAAACCTGAGAAGTTTTACGTTAAAACCTACCTGTGCCATATACATAAATATACACATTGGCGTCTACACCCTGTCTACACACACACACACGAAATATATATATAAATGTGTGTATATATATATATATATATATATATATATATATATACACTCATCCATACGTACATTGCTATGTATATCCATTTTTAGATCCACAAGCATGTTGTTGTTGCTGTTGCTATTGCTGTTGCTGTTGCTATTTCTGTTGCTGTTGTTGTTGTTGTTACGTTCTAAGTTCAAATTCCGCCGAGGTCGACTTTGCCTTTCATCCTTTCGGGGTCGATAAATAAAGAACCAGTTTCGCACTGGGGTCAATGTAATTGACTTAATCCCTTTGTCTGTCCTTGTTTGTCCCCTCTATGTTTAGCCCCTTGTAGGTAGTAAAGAAATATATTGTTTTTGTTGTTGTTGTTGTTATTGTTGTTCTCGTCGTTATTGTAGCAGTAGTGTTTTTAGCTTTGTCAAAATACAAAGTATAATCGATAAAAAAAATGATATTACTGATTATGCACGTACTTTAGTATCTAAATAAATGTATATGAGAGTGTTCGTGTGGTGTATGTATTTGTGTGTGTGCGTTTGCATGAATGTGCATGGTGTGTGTGTGTGTGTGTGTGTGTGTGTGTGTGTGTGGTAAGTGTGCATATCTAATTTTTAGCTGAATCTTCGCAAATTCCTACTCTAAGTTTCAGGTTTTACAAATTTTTACAGATTAATTTATGAATCGATCTCATATTGATGCAGAAACTAAAAAACTGCCGGAATATAAAACTGAAAAATAGAGAAGGTTTAAGATTTTAACATGCTTAACCTGTGCAATTCTATGATACAAAGCTTTCCGGTTTACAATCGCTAAGCATATTGAAACGTGTCAACAAACTCAATTTGTGTGTAATGTTTAACTATATGTTATAATCCTTACGTCCTGTACAACCGTTTCACATTTTAAAGTCTTCTTTAAAAAGTCGTTTGACAGCATCAAAATATATTAACTTTGTACTAGTGTGTTAGATAAAAATTACTCTACAGAATATTTTTCCGAAAGACAAATATAGCAACCACTGTTATTCATTTTGATTATGATTTCATGATGTTTAATATTCCTCTTTGTTTCAAAACACCTGTCAAATATTTTTCAAATGTATTATAGTTTTAAATGAGTTTAAATTGACTCATTATATTAACTAGAAACCAAATCATTACATTTGCTCCATCAACTGCCGACGTCA
>NC_043008.1:14379439-14391939 GCF_006345805.1 Octopus sinensis
CTGCCAGCACGCCGCCTCAAATATATACATATTTAATGAGTAAATATTCAAAAGTAAATTAATATCTGCGCTAATTATAAATTGATAATTACAACAATAATATAGGTGGCTGCAGGCGTTAAATAATATTAGATAGCTATAGAATTAAAATTCATATCTATCATAAGGGCACACGAAGCGCCTACCTGCTAGAAAGTGGAGTTAAAACCCTCAAATTAAACACCAATGACGCTGAAAAATTCTGCAGATAACAACAGTAGTGCAAAACGAACAATTTAGAACGCCAGCAGACTCCAACGTGGCGAGTTCAATTTTTCACTTGATAAGATTTGCGGAAGAGAGTTGTGGGTTTTTCGCCCAAACTCGAAATCGTGATACAAGTATATTCAAGATACCAAACTATATAGCATTAAGCTGTGATGGTATGTCAAAATTTATTTTTGTCCGTTTGCCCGACTAGTGCTGTTATCTGTTGAATTTTTCAGTGTCATTGGTGGTTAAGTTGAGTGTCTTAACTCCACTTTCTAGCAGATAGGTGCTCCGTGTTCCCTTGTGGTAAATATAAATTTTAATTGTATAGCTATCTAATGCTATTGAACGCCTGTAGCCTCCTAAATTATTCTTGTTGTTATTATCAGTTTACATTTACTGCAGATAGTAATAACAATAACAATATCTCCATAAATATTCGCTTTTGAATATTTACTCCTTATTATAAATATATTTACACTGAAGTTGTTCTGAATTTGATGCGAAACAACTCAGAACGCCAGCAGACTCCAACGTGAAAAGCTGAATTTTTCCCTTGGTAAGAATTGCTGAAGAGAGTTAAGGCTTTCCGCCAAAACTCGAGATCATGATACAAGTATATCCAAAATACCAAACTATTTAGCATTAAGCTGTGATAGTATGTCAAAAACTTTTTTGCTCGTTTGCCCGAGTACTGTTGTTATCGGTTGAAATTTTCAGTGTCATTGGTGGTTGAGTGTTTTAACTCCACATTCTAGCAGGTTGGTGCTTCGTGTGCCCTTATGATAAATATATGTACATATACACCACAAACACACATGTATATATATATATATATATATATATATAATATATATATATATATATATATATATAAATGACTGAATTCCTTCAGTTTCTAAGATATTTGTTGTACTCGTTATCGATTATCCATTCAACACCCCTAACCATTTTATCATTCCAGGATAAAAGTACATTTAGGAAATAGATTGAACACGCATTCATTGCAACTGAACGGGTCTGTCTCTTTAACATTAAATATCCTTGATCTAAATTGATTTATTACCTCTCGTTACCGTATTGGCAATGAATATTGACTGCATGTCGTTCGATTATGATAGCTACGATCTCTTCCGCCAGCCATTCAAGTACGGCTCACATGTATGGTATTTCTAAATATACACCTTCTGCACAGTCAGATCTCATCAAAGCTGCAGGCGCAAACTTGGCTGTGTGGTTACAGAACCTTGCTTCCCAACCACATGGTTCCGGATTCAGCTCCACTGCGTGACACCTTGGGTAACTGTCTCCTACTGGAGCCACGGGTCGACTAAAGCCTTGTGAGTGGATTTGATGGACGGAAACTGAAAGAAGCCTACCGTATATATATGTGTGTGTGTGTGTGTGTGTGTGTGTGGTGTGTGTGTGTGTGTGTGTGTGTGTGTGATTGTGTCTGTGTGCCTCTATTTGTCCTCTCTCATCACAGTTTGACAAGCGGTGTTGGTGTGTTTACGCCACCGTAACTCAACACTGCAAAAGAGACCGATAGAATAAGTACTAGGCTTTACAAATAAGTCCTGGGGTCGATCCGTTCGACTAAAATCCTTCAAGACGATGCTCCAGCATGACTGCAGTCAAATGACTGAGACGAGTAAATGAAGAAAAGAATAATGACCGAAAAGGTACAATAGAGAATACAACCGACTGAGATGGGGTTCCTCGAAGGACGTTACTCAAGAGTAAGTCACTACTCCAGGTTTAGTCACCACTTCTCTACATTGAGAAGTCACAGCTCTAGTTTAACGGACATGCGATTAGAATGTCGTAGGAAAGAAACACAAGGCGACTACCTCAAGCCAAGACAAATGGCAGTAAACCCAGGGTAGATGGAAAACAAGATCGTTGTACAATATCCATACTCTCAGAAAGTCTAATGATGGTTGCTTCTCATAGGACCTTATGGAGGAGATACCTGAAGTTTCTACACTGATGGTCCTTCCTAGAATAATTGGCAGAAAAGACGGATGGATGATTGGATAGTTCGTTTCCACCTTTCATAGAACCAAATTCTATTCTAACAAAATAGAATAAATATTCTACATTCATTACTTTTCATGTATTTATTATTAATATCAACAAAAGGGCGGCGCGCTGGCAGAATCATTAGCACGCCTGGTGAAATGCTTAGCGATATTTCGTCTACTGCTACGTTCTGAGTTCAAATTCCGCCGAGGTCGACTTTGCTTTCATCCTTTCGAGGTCGATTAAATAAGTACCAGTTACGCCCTGAGCTCGATGTAATCGACTTAATACCTTTGTCTGTCCTTGTTTGTCCCCTCTGTATTTAGCCCCTTGTGGGCAGTAAAGAAATAGGTATTTCGTTTGTCTTTACGTTCTGAGTTCAAATTCTGCTGAGGTTGTCTTTGCTTTGCCTTTCATCCTTTCGGGGTCGATAAAATAAGTACCAGTTACGCCCTGGGGTCGATGTAATCGACTTAATCCCTTTATCTGTCCTTGTTTGTCCCCTCTGTGTGTAGCCCCTTGTTGGCAGTAAAGAAATAGGTATTTCGTCTGCTGCTACGTTCTGAGTTCAAATTCTGCCGAAGTCGACTTTGCTTTGCCTTTCATCCTTTCGGGGTCGATAAATTAAGTACCAGTGAAACACTGGGGTCGATGTAATCGACTAGTCCCCTCCCCATAATTGTGCCTATAGCAGTAAGGATTAATATCAACGAAGGCAGCTGGCTGACAGAACCGTTAACACGCTGAGCAAACTACTTCGCGGCTTTTTCGTTCAAATTCCGCTTAGGTCGACTTTGGCTTTCTTCATTTCGGGGTCGATAAAATAAGTAGCAATTGAGTACTGGCGTCGGTGTAATAGGCGAGCCTCCGCCCACTAAATTGCAGCCTTGTGCCAAAATTTGAAACCAATATCAATGAGGACCAAATGTTATTATCTCAGCATAACAACAAACCTACAAAGCGAAATAATTTGAGAATAATTTTAGACATCATATTTTAAAAGGTGCTCTTTGCTGTCATTTGCTCTTTTGTCTTTCGTATTGGTATTCATTCGTATTCATTCGTTATTCACTATTTTGTTCACACTATTTTGTCATCGCCCTTTTGTCTGACGCACTTATGTCATCCCACAACACCAGAGTGTTTCATTAAAGAAAATTGACATAATGTTCTAGTTGTATGTGTTATATAAGCATCATTAATCGAAAGTAAAGTGCTTAACACAGTACCATTTTTCTATATGATTCCTCGATCACTTTAATGGTTTATTATTCTATAATATATAAATATTGGATTTATCTTATAATACTTTTGCGTCCCAATACAATTCAATAGAAAATGGTCGACCATCAATATGGTTATTTTTATATGCACATTCTGAAAAGGAAAGTTAATAGAAAGAAATAATACTTGAGCTGTTGTATGATAGGCCAGCAGGGACATATATGTGTCTGCTTAATAATACATCTGATTGATAATGGCCAATAGCAATCACACTGGCTTGACAAGACTACAAAACACTCATTTCGTTTTTTTTTCTTTTAAAGATTAAATCTGAAAGAAATCATAACTCAAATTATTTTTTGTTTTATTTTCCTCAATGTTTTTTAATATTATATTTTATCACTTGCTTTTGCTTGTTTTGTTGCTTTTTTTCACAAAATTAAATCCAAAGATATATATATATATATATAAATATATATATATATATATATATATTCATATATGTATGTATGTATGTATGTATGTATGTATGTATGTATGTATGTATGTACGTGTAAAATACCAAATGACATACAAAAGGAATCAGGAAAAAAAAAGGAATATCAAAAATAGTATATTCCAATATGTGTCTATTTAAAATCTAAATTAATTTTTTGTTCTTCTTATTTTGAAAAATTTATTTGACTAGAAATCATTGATTAAAAATATGAAGAAAAACAAACACTTTTGCATAAAAGAAAGAAAAAAAAATAATTCTAACTTTAACAACAAATGTCAAATCCAATATAGAAATCAAGACAAACGATAAAGTATTGTTAATATGTTGCTATGGAAATGGATTACTCTTTTTAATGAAAGTTTATTTTGAATCTGTGGAAAATTATTGTTGCAATGTCTGTCAAAAGAGATGGAGAAGAAAGCGGAGAAATTGGGAAGCCATAAGTTTTCCATGATACGATTTCAAATGGTGACTGAAATTGTTTTATTTTACTAAACTGCCTGGTATTTTCGTCGTACCGTTTCAGTATCTTTGACGCTTAGTAAATAGCGTAAGGTTTGTATTTCGTCGCGGTTTAATGAAAATAACAATAAATCAATCAATAAATTCCTTTTTATAGATTTTGCCCAGAATAAAAGGTACTTGCCAATGGCCATCCCATGCTCACCCAAACCAATGAGATCGACTTGGTATTAACATGGTTTTAATGTTCTTTTCCAACAAGTGCGAGGGATAACGAGTACAACAAGTATCTTAGAAACTGAAGGAATTCAGTCATTTATATATATATATATATACATATGTATTTGTGGTGTATATGTACATATATTTATCATAAGGGCACACGAAGCACCTACCTGCTAGTATGTGGAGTAAAAAAAACACTCAATCACCAACGACACTGAACATTTCAACCGATAACAACAGTACTCGGGCAAACGAGAAAAAAAGTTTTTGACATATCATCACAGCTTAATGCTATATAGGTTGGTATTAAGCGGTCGTAGGGAAAAACACACGGACAGAGAGAATTCAAAATGTATGATATTTAGGCTATAAAGAAGTTATTAATGCGGGCTGGAATCGCAATATCATTGCAGTATAGTGTAAAGAACATTGGTTCGTGTTGGTGTGGCTGCTGCTATTGTTATTGTCGCTGTGTAGCCCCAAGAAATCTATGGTCATACAGATGTATACCACTTAAGAAGTTGATAAAACAACTCTTTTACTTGTTTCAGTCATTTAACTGCGGCCATGCTGGAGAACCGCCTTTAGTCGAGCAAATCGACCCCAGGACTTATTCTTTGTAAGCCTAGTACTTTTTCTATCGGTATCTTTTGCCTAACCGCTAAGTTACTGGGGCGTAAACCTATAATCATAGGTGTTCTATCCGTGACTATCTTTTTTTCTTGACTGCTTTTATTCAAACATAGACCCTAAAAACTTCAGGCCTTGCACCTTTAGCACACCGGACGAAATGCATAGCGATATTTCGTCTGTCTCTACGTTCTGAGTTCAAATTCTACCGAGGTCGACTTTGCCTTTCATCCATTCGGGGACGATAAATTAAGTATCAGTGATGCACTTGGGTCGATGTATTCGACTAGCCCCTTCCCCCAATTTCAGGCCTTTCGCCTATAGTAGAAAGGATAAAAAGGAAGTGTTTATTAATTGACATGAGTATTCCTTGCGATCACAATATAGCGGCGAATTAATGAATTAACAATATAGCGGCGAATATATGAATTAACAATATAGCGGCGAATATATGAATTAACAATTGAGGATAAAATCTTTAAAAGAAATTATCAGTAGTCAGCGTGAAAAACCTCGTAAGAGAAAAAATCCGTAAATTCTTCCTCTTTGAAAATATTCATTTATATTATAATGAGGGTACTACTATTAGTAGATACCAACACGCTAACAGGGACCAATGCGGTCAAAACTACTAAAAATAAACAAAATATTACCGAATGCAAAACTTCAAAACACATCATTTTAAAAAAGAATTCAGTTATATCACGGTAACAAATTGCCTAGTCGGAATAAAAATTCAGTATTGAACTATTCCGGTGAAAAATATAAATTAACAATTGAGGATAAAATCTTTAAAATAAATTATCAGTAGTCATTAATTTATATTTTTCACCGGAATAGTTCAATACTGAATTTTTATTCCGACTAGGCAATTTCTTTTACCGAAATGCATTGCGAAAAAGCCCGCCATTTTCATAGATATGTAAGGATAAACATTCGTACATGCTACGACGAATTCTACGGTTGGCTATCGAGTTTGTAATGTTATGTTTTTTCTTATATCTCTTGAGTTTGTTGCACTGATGAACATGAAATGCATATTCTGCATTAAATGCGAAATCACATGCGATATGTAACTGAATATTTTAAAATGATGTGTTTTGAAGTTTTGCATTCGGTAATATTTTGTTTATTTTTAGTAGTTTTGACCGCATTGGTCCCTCTTAGCGTGTTGGTATCTACTAATAGTAGTGGTGGTGACCCCCTTCGGTCAGACACTGACCACGGGTTTGCACCTAGAGAGTTACCCTCTGAGGCACAAGTCTGGGCAAGGTTGTTTTATGGAAGACCAGCAGTCGCCCATGCATACCGGCCTCCCCTCTCCACGTCACCGATGTTGTCCAAGGGAAAGGCGAGGGCCGATACAGCTTGGCACCTGTGACGTCGCAACTCATTTCTACAGTTGAGTGAACTGGAGCAACGTGAAATAAAGTGTCTTGCTCAAGAACACATCACGCAGCCCGGTCCGGGATTCGAGCTCACAACCTCACGATCGTAAGCTCGACGCTCTAGCCACTGAGTACCCTCATTATAATATAATATATATATATATATGTATATATATGTATATGTATATGTATGTATATATATTATATATATATATATATATATATATATATAGCAATAATAAATCTCTGAGCGAGATATAAACAATGGCAGCATGACATCGTGAAGTATAATTTCCACCTAAATGTGGCTAACCCTTAAGGGTCGATGCTACTGTAGTTTATAGCCCCAGGAAACCATCTTCTCCAGCTGGCTAACGACACACTGTCTGTGCCCTATTAGTATATCCAAAGGGAAATCATCTTTCCATCTCTAGCCTGACGTAATGCACACTGACTCTGGATTCTGAGTAGTAACCCGTCATCAGCACATGACAATCACTGGCTAGGAATGAGAAGTGATGTTTCCGATGCAAATATATGTGCTTTTTCCAGTGACAAAATGTCTTTGATCTAGAAAAAGGAGAAACAAGCAATAATAAATCTCTGAGCGGGATATAAACAGTAGAAGCATGGCAGTTTAAACTTGTATTTTTCAACACAATCACATGCTTGATTGCCTTTAATGCACTTAATTGTTATAAATGTACTTTGACAAGATTTTCAGAACGAATATATTTACTTACACAGATGCACTGCATCCGACTGCAGCTCACATTTACCTTGGCCTCTTATACTTATATCTCAGCTAGATTATAACACTGTGTCCCGTAACCCTTAGCACGGTTGTGTGGTTAAGTAACCATTGAGCAGGCATCGATATATCGTAAAGAGGCTTGTTTTGCAACTACCTGGTCTCCGGTTCAGTCCCACCGCGTTACACCTTCGAATATGGCGTCCGGATGACCAATGCTTTATGGGCAAATTTGGTAGACAGAAACTGTGGAAGTTCACCGCATATATATATGTATGTAGATTTAGCCCACAAACAAACTGTAAAGCCAGAAATGTAGTCTATAGTATAAGATGTATAGAGGGACGATGCAGTAACAAGACAACGACATACGTAGGGGAAACGGCAAGAAGCATAGGAGAGCGGGTAAATGAGCATTGGAGACAACTCAAAGAAGGTAAAAGCTCATCGATTCTGTACCAACACGCCGAACAAGAACACGGGGGATCAATCAATAACATAGAAATTAAAATATTATCCACACATAGATGCAACAATTAGACAAATTACAGAAGCTACACACATAATAGAAAATAAACCTAGTCTGAATAGAAAACTAGAATGGAGCACTAACACACACCACAACATATGACGATAGAGGATCCTGAAAACATAATAAATACACAGATATAAACCTAATAGAAAGAATAACTATTATATATATATATATATATATTTCGATTCGATTTATTATTATTATTACTAGTATTGTTGTTATACATACATACATACATACATACATACATACATACATGCATACATACATACATACAAGCATATGTAATGATAATAATAAGTGGATGTAAACACATGAACAAAATAAGAATAAACAAAAACAACAAAAACAAAATACAAATTACATGAACATTTATAAACAGAAGATACAAATATTACAGGCATACACACACTAAATAAACATAGACGCACATAGAGATATAAGCATGCGCAAATGAAGACATACAATAGAAATACAAAATGGCTGACGGTTAGTAAGGAGAGACACAAATAAGAAAGAAGAAAACAAAGGACCACTGATACGGTCACATGAGTGTGACGAAAGAACTCTGGCCGAAATAAGATTAAGATTAATGTAGAAAATAAATAACACTGAAGCAAAATAACACCAAATATATAGTGCGTGTGTTTTTATTGGCTAAACTGGCAAAATGACCATTCCGAAATATAACAATATATATATATATATATATATTATATATATAACAATATATATATATATAATAAAAATATATTATATATATATATATATTGGTAAAAACGGTAAGATAACAAAAGAAAGAAAAAGACCTCAATATTATGTAAATAGAGGAAATTTATCTGTAAATGAGTATGTGACAATTATTCGGTAGCCAAGATAAAACTCTGAGTTTCGGATGTCGAGTTAGAAATCCACACACCATCTCTTCGTTTTTCTAACTCGGCATCCGAAACTCAGAGTTTTATCTTGGCTACCGAATAATTGTCACATATATATATATATATATATGTATGTATGTATGTATGTATGTATGAAGAGAGACAGAGAGACAGGCACGCGTATGCACTGTGTTACCAAAATGGAAAACTACAATTGTCACTAAATATGACTATGTGTGTCAGAGCACCTTGACCGGTGTTTTCGGGTCATTACAGTCCCTGTCAGTATAGATGTATATAATTATATGCTTTAACTACAGCATTAGAGCTTTTAACTTTTATTTCTAGCAATGTAAGTGTTCTAACGCCCTAGTCACATTTAGTGACAATTATAGTTTTCCCTTTTGGTGACACATTGCGCACGGCTTTCTATATTAATTCTTTGCATAGACATAAGCGATTCACTAAATCTTTCATAAATTTTGTGAATACCTATAAGCGCAGTCGTGGCTGTGTGCAGGCGTAGGCGTGGCTGTGTGCAGGCGTGACTGTGTGCAGGCGTGACTGAGTGCAGACGTGACTGTGTGCAGGCGTGACTGTGTGCAGGCGTGACTGTGTGCAGGCGTGGCTGTGTGCAGGCGTGACTGTGTGCAGGCGTGACTGTGTGCAGGCGTGGCTGTGTGCAGGCGTGACTGTGTGCAGGCGTGACTGAGTGCAGACGTGACTGTGTGCAGGCGTGACTGTGTGCAGGCGTGACTGTGTGCAGGCGTGGCTGTGTGCAGGCGTGACTGTGTGAAGGCGTGGCTGTGTGCAGGCGTGACTGTGTGCAGGCGTGACTGTGTGCAGGCGTGACTGAGTGCAGACGTGACTGTGTGCAGGCGTGACTGTGTGCAGGCGTGACTGTGTGCAGGCGTGACTGAGTGCAGACGTGACTGTGTGCAGGCGTGGCTGTGTGCAGGCGTGACTGTGTGCAGGCGTGACTGAGTGCAGTGACTGTGTGCAGGCGTGACTGTGTGCAGGCGTGACTGTGTGCAGGCGTGGCTGTGTGCAGGCGTGACTGTGTGAAGGCGTGGCTGTGTGCAGGCGTGACTGTGTGCAGGCGTGACTGTGTGCAGGCGTGACTGTGTGCAGGCGTGACTGTGTGCAGGCGTGACTGTGTGCAGGCGTAGGCGTGACTATGTGCAGGTGCAGGTGCAGGCGTGGCTGTGTGCAGGTTCAGGCGTGGCTGTGTGAAGGCGTAGGCGTGGCTGTGTGCAGGTGCAGGCGTGGCTGCGTAAGGTGCAGGCGTGGTTGTGCGATAAGAAGCTTGCTTGCCAACCGCATGGTTCTGGTTTCAGTCCCAGTGCGTGCCACCTAGTGCAAGTGCCTTCTACTATAGCCTTGGGCCGACCATAGCCTTGTGAGTGGATTTAGTAAATGGAAACTGAAAGAATCCCGTCGTGTATATGTATATATATATATATATATTTGTGTGTGTATGTATGTATATGTATGTATACATATATATGTTTGTGTGTCTGTGTTTGTCCCCTACCATCGCTTGACAACCGATGCTGGTGTGTTCACGTCCTCGTAACCTGGAGCTTTGGCAAAAGAGTCCGATAAAATAAGTACCAGGCTTACAAAGAATAAGTTCTGGAGTCGATTAGGTCGACTAAAGGCGGTGCTCCAGCATTGCCGCAGTAAAATGACTGCAACAAGTAAAAGAGTAAAAGAGTAACTGATAGAAGAAGTGATAGTGAATTAAGTCCGAAATCAGCCGAAACGAGCGGTCCTTACTGATGACGCAACGAAATATCCGAAACTAACCGATGAATATAAGGAATTCTCGACCGGTCTTTGCAGCCGATTACGGTCCCTGTCAGTATATATGTACACACTTATGTGTTTTAACTACAACATTAGAATATTTTAGCTCTTATTTCTAGCAAAGTAGGTGTTCTACCACGTTCAGTCACATTCACCAATAATTATATATAGATTTGTATCTGTCTGTCTGTCTGTCTGTGCGTGCGTGCGTGCGTGTGTGTATGTGTCCTACACGCCCACGTAGATGTCATTTTTGTGTTTATGTTTGATCCCACAGCAGCTTCGCAACTGGTGATGGTATACTCTTTTACTTGTTTCAGTCATTTGACTGTGGCCATGCTGGAGCACAGCCTTTAGTCGAGCAAATCGACCCCAAGTCTTATTCTTTGTAAGCCCAGTACTCATTCAATCGGTCCTTTTTGCCGAACCGCTAACTTACGGAGACGTAAACACACCAGCATCGGTTGTCAAGCGATGTTGGGGAGACAAACATATATATAAATACATATATACGACGGGCTTCTTTTCGGTTTCCGTCTACCAAATCCACTCACAAGGCTTTGATCAGTTCGAGACTATAGTAGAAGACACTTGCCCATGTTGCGACACAGTGGGACTGAAACCGGAACCATGTGGTTGGTAAGCAAGCTACTTACTATATAGCCTGCCCCTGTAACCTATCGGTTCGACAAACGAGTCCGATAGAACAGGTTCCAGACTTATACAAGAAACAAGTACTGAGGTCGATTTGTTCGATTAAACTCTATAACGGGATACCGCACCATGGCCGCAGTCCAGTGACCGAAACAAGATAAATGACGTCTACATGCCCAGGAAGCAATGATCAACTTTGCCAACGATTGATGTAAATTTTCCTGAGTTCACTTTTGTATACGACTCGAAATCATTTTCAGCAAGAGCCCAAGAGCTCTCCGCCTTAGGGAAGGCGAAGGTAATAATAATAAGAGCACTCAGAGAGCGCAAACATCCGCCAAGGCAACACCAATGTCCTCCCAACGATTAGCCGGAGAGGATTTTTAAAATGAGAATATCTGAAATAAACTTGACTGCTCTCAGAAACGAAAATACTAAAAATGAACGCGATCACTCTCAAAAGTTAAGTAAAATACAAGAAAATAATCCAGAATCTTTGTCCAGGACCGGATCGATTCCAAAATCTAATCGGTTCGTGCCAGTCACGAGGCCAAACATCCCTGAAAGTTTTATCTGAATCCATCGAGCGGTTCTTGAGATATCTTGTCCACGGACAAACAAACTAACCCGATTGAAAACAATACCTCCGCAATAGCGAAGGCGGAAGTGATGATGATGATGATGATAATAATATAAACAAGTTTCGTGTACCACACATTCATACACACACATACACACCTTAAATTGATTTATTTGTAATCTCGCACATGCCTACAGACATACTGACAGGGATAGCATGAAAGTCAAACGCTTCTAAATTCTTAGTCAAATCCACCAACACATTTTGTACATAGAACTGGTTAAACGTTCTTTGATTAATGGTGAGTTGAACCAGTACTAATTATTGTTTGTGATATACCGCTCGAAGAAAAAGAAAAAAGACGAAAAGAAAATTTCCAGAAACGTTTAACACACAAACAAAAGAAGAAAAACAAAAGAAAGAAATACACATTCACACGCACGCAATGTACACATGCATGCATGCATATATATATATATATATTATATATATATCTATATAGATAATAGAGAGAGAGAGATAGATACATACATACAGATATATATATAGATAAGATATATATTTATATGTATATATATGTATATATATATATAT
>NC_043008.1:14396939-14401939 GCF_006345805.1 Octopus sinensis
AGCCAAATAGGTCACCATTTCTCCTACTAGTAAAAAAGTCTCCACAAACAATCAGAATTTGCAACCCGTATATTGCAAAGAGAAAGAAAATAACGAAATCACAGCCTTATATATATATATATATATATATATATATATATATATAAATGCATGTATGTATGTAGGTATGTATGTATATATGTATGTAATACACACACACATATATAGAGAGAGATATATACATATATATGGGTGGGTGTGTGTGTGTGTGCATGTATGTGTGCAAATATGTCCGTATGAACGTGTATGTATATAAATGTGTGTGTGTGTGTATGTGTGTGCGTGTGTGTGTGTAGGCAAATCGAAAATCAAAAATAAAACCAAAAGGAACAAGTCAAAAGGAAGTACACGGTGATTGTATTAGTTTGACGCTCAGCTTAAGATGGAACAAAGAGTGGGTTTACGACGTTTCGAGCGTGGCTCTTCGTCAGAATGAGGAAATAGGAAAGATCCCGAAAGAAGGAAAAAATTAAAGCATGTGTGTGAAACTAAGGACATTGTCCAGTCGTCTCGTTCTTTGTCTCTCCTCGGCCTCCTTTTCTCTCCTTTTTCTGAGGATTTAATACCTGAAAAATATAATAAAAATAAGATGTGAAACTCACTGCTGTGACTCTGAGTATTGTTGGTTGGTTCTTCAGAATATTTATGTGTGTCTGTCTATTTCTTGGTCAATAAACCTGCATCTATATAGGCCACGTGCCTTCGCCCCCACACAATGTGTGTGTGTGTGTCTGTGTGTGCACGCGCTCGTGTGTGAAGACACGTGATCTGGTGGTTCAGGTGTTGCACTCACGATCACTAGCTTGTGGTTTCGATTCCGGACCGACCGGCGGGTTGTGTTCTTGAGCAAGTCTCTTTTTTTCACTTCGCTCCAGTAGACTCGACAGTAACCCAGTGACGGAATAATCTTCCGATCAGGGGCAATGCTGGCCTGTTCGCCTAGGCAGCCGGGTGGCATCATGCGAAAGCTGAAACAATGCAAAGCGCATTATGATCAGCGATATGTAACATCTGATATTTTGGTCGGTACCGCGTTACCGAGGTACCATGATATCGTGTGTGTGAGGACGCATATGTGTGTCTAGCAGCTCAAGGATTCACAGCTTGTGGTGCGCCACCTCCAAGGATGTGAGAGGGTATTGAAGGGATGCGACAAAGAGAAAATATATATATATACTTTATCAATGCTATGGACAAACTTTAAAAATATCATTAACTTAGTGTGCTATTAAGCATATCAAAACCTCTATTATTCTATATATGTAGATTTAATCCTTAAGAGATTATAACCAAAAACTGTGTCCTCTTTCAGTTTGCAACGACACACTTGAGGGAATGTGGATTCCGTTCTGTTTTTTATTCATCAAGGTGAATTCTTGGGGTCACCAGAATCAACAGGCAGATCTGCAGATCTGAATAGTTCCACGTTTTGTTAATAAAGTTAATAAGAATAGTTCTACGTTTTGTTAATAAACTTATGACAATAAAAACAGTAGTTATTAAATTCCATGTTCAAAATTGTAATTCATTTTCCCGTTTATAAAGATTTATTCAATTTATTCAGTATATTACATTGAGTCAAAAGCTTATATTTTAGTTCAAATTGTTCACATTCAGCATTATATGAAGATCAATGTAAAATAAAATATATATATATTTGACGATTTTTTTCAATGACAAATATTTATTATTTTTGTAGTGGGTGCGAAAATTAATCAAATATTTTCTAGTGGTGTGGGTCTGAGAAAAGGTGGGGAGCTATTGTTATAGAAAGAATAAAAGGAATTTGTAAAGAATGACGATACATTCCCTGGAGGCGAGGATAATTTTAATAAATCAAGAATTTATGTTGCATAGCATATGACATTGCTGTATTTGCCTATGTTGTTCAAATACACGTCACTTACAAATTAGAGTTATTTCTCGTCGCTCATTTTTGCTTAATTTATGTTTAAACTGGGTCTTATTGTTTTCTACTCCGTTTTATATAAGTCTAGACACGTTAGCTGCTGGAGATTAGGTCAGACAATTGCTGAGCTGATGAGGGATATTGGACTAGAAACACGTGTCAATGGCTGTTCTCTTATCGCCAAACAATAAGTCTCTTCTGTTCCTTAATGACATGTCAGTTCAGGAGAATTCTTTATTCTTGAGATTATCTCCCGTTTTCCACTGGCGTTGGTCTCAATTTTCATTTGGTAATCATGGTGCATTTTCTAGAGGTGGAAATGATTGTGATAGATATGGTCTAACCATAGATGGACAAACAAGGACAGACAAACGGATTAAGTCGATTACTGATGCGTAACTGGTACTTATTCAATCGACCCCGAAAGGATGAAAGGAAAAGTCGACCTCGGCAGAATTTGAACTCAGAACGTAGCAGCAGACAAAATACCTATTTCTTTATTATCCACAAGGGGCTAAACGCAGAGGGGACAAACAAGGACAGACATAGGTATTAAGTCGATTACATCGACCCCAGTGCGTAACTGGTACTTAATTTATCGACCCCGAAAGGATGAAAAGCCAAGTCGACCTCGGCGGAATTTGAACTCACAACGTAACGGCAGACGAAATACCGCTAAGCATTTCGCCCGGCGTGCCAACAATTCAGCCACCTCGCCGCCGTGATTGAAACCAATATTACTGGAGTTTAGTTATTTGATTACACCCTTGAAAGAGGTACCCCAGCATGGCCGCAATCCAATGACCGAAACAAGTGAGAGATAAAAGGAAAGAGAAAACAGATTACTCGGCTAATTTTTGCTTCCATTATAGTTTATTGGAAAATTCTTTCATAGTGTTTGCAGCAGATGCTTGCTTCATCCATTTAGTAATTACCTCACCTTTTAACAATCACTCTCCTCTTTTCTACCAGGATAACTTGTCTTCGAAAATCAATTTCGATTTATCACGGGATAATTATTGGATGAATCCTCACTTTGCTTTTTTTTCTTGCATTTTTTTTTTTTCATTGTTTCGTTTTCGTTTTTTACTTCTTTTTTTTTGGTTTTTGTGGGGTTGTTGTCTTTTTGTCTTTTGTCGCGAAAGTAATGCGAAAAGTTCGCATGAATTTTGTTTTGAAAATATGACCGAACACAATAGCCAATCATTAAAATTAACAAACAACACATACAACAATACAGAGAAAAAGAACACTGACAATATACAATGGCTTCAATCGTTATTACATCAAATATTCTCTGCGTCGATGTCATCACAGTTTGTCTACTTTGACAGACTTTCCCGTCACAGCAGCATACTGAAGTAAAAACTATGCCTACGCGAATTCCATTCTTTATTCTTTGTTTCACAAAACAAATCCACTATCATGCAGATTCTCCCCCATGTTATTCCTGCATTATAAAATCAACAAAATGCAGAGCATCACCAACAAAACAAAATTAGAAATATCTGATATCGCCTACCACATGCATTTCAATTATGTCACTTCACAGTATTTTCTATTAACATTATCTATATTGTTAAAAGTCAATTCGTTTTTGATTTGCTTCGTTCACATTATTTTTCTTAATTTTTCTTTTTATACTTGTATCGTATTAATGGTAAGGATTCATGTTGATTCTTTCCATGTTATTATTACTATCATTATTATTATTATTATTATTATTATTATAATTATTATTATTATTATTATTATTATTATTATTATTATTATTATTATTATTATTATTTCAATATATTTAGACCGCTTAGTGTAAAGGCAATTATTTTGGGTTCTTCGATAAAAAGGTACCTCTGCAGGTGAGAGTTGTCATTAATAATCATACAAGATATTTAATAAAAAAATATATAGACAACTAAACATTTTAAAGCTCTCACGAACGCATATCGTGAAAATAATTTTCTAACAAAGACAAAGACCAAAAAGTTGAAGGTGGGAAACGGAACTGTCAATTATATTGATTTCAGTATTAAATTTGATGAAGACAAAAGTTGACTACGACAGATGTTGAACTCAAGATATACACCGTTGCAACAAATACGAGGTGGTATCAAAAAACGTTCCCGGTCTGGTACTGTAGCACGCCAACAGATGGCAGCACACGGTTGCGTGTGTAGTGAAAAGTAATAGTGACCTTCATAAGATGTATGTGTGTGTGTGTGTTTAGTAAGTGTGTCCCATGTGCGTGTATACACTATTTGTACTTTTCAATTTTATTCATTTATTTATTTATCTATTCATTTTTCTTCTCTGTCTCAATCCCTCTTTAGTATGTGTATGCGTGCCTTACGTGCATGTATAAGGGTTTTAATACTCGTGTCTCTTATTTTCCCTTAGTTTGCCTTTAGTTGTCATTTAGCATAGTGTTGTGGAGTGAGGGAGTTATTATTCCATTCTCATTTCCTTTTGAGGTTTGTTCTATGTTCTGTTATGTATGTGGCCTCCGTAATATGTCTGAGTGTCGGATGTGTCTGTGCTATGTGTCAATAAGCTCTTTACATCTATATTTTCGACCGAGCCTCGATGTTCAAATTGAGCAGTGTTGGTAGAGCTCTGCCGTTCATCCATGTTACATGCTGTCGCTCCAATGTACGTCATTGTCCTGTTTCTGCACCGTCCCTCTGAATACCTTATACTATGGACTACATTCCTAGTTTTACCGTTTATCTGTAGGTTTCTTCTACACATTATATAGTTCCAATCCGTACATGGGGTTCTTTCAAATGGGTATGTTCTACAGATGAGGGGGTTCTGTGGGGTCCCTGATCTTCCTACAACTTTAATACGTAGTTTAAACAGTGACGTGAGATTCGGCTGTTATGCTGCTACTGCTGTTGTTGTTGCTGTTGCTGTTAAGCAAGAAAACGGGTAAGGGTGATTAGGTGATGGTCTAGGGCTTAGGGGCGGGAGGCCCCAGACCTTGGAAAAAAAAACTTTGGTCGTCTTGTAGTCGAGGGCTCTTCGGTGACGCCCGATACCACTGGGAGGTGGC
>NC_043008.1:14411939-14417548 GCF_006345805.1 Octopus sinensis
ATATAAGTATATATATATATATATATAATATACAGGCAGACAGTCGGACAAACAGGCAGACAGACAGAAAGGCAAACGATCATTCGTAGATGATGAAAGATGTAAGTATTGATGGATGTTGAGCTAAATTCATACACTTAGACCTACGTAAAATCATAGAAAAACTACACAGCAGCACTTCAGAAAAAAAAATGTTTCGTCTACCAATCAATATTATTCAAGAAATATAATAAAAGAAACGCAGGCAACAGTAACACACCAACAACTACAACATAAACTACAACAACAATATGAAGTAGCGACATAAACTTCTTCCAATACCATTACATCTCACCCCCCTTTCTCGCCCAAACCATGGCACAAAATTGACTATTGATCTGATGAATATTTTCGTTGTTGCCTCCTTTTTTGTTAACTCTTTTCATTTTATTATGAGTTCTGTTTATTTTTTTTTTTAGTTCTTTTTCTGTATTTTTTTGTCCTTTTTGTACGTTGTTTGTTTATTTTTGGGTGTTTTTTTCGTGTTTGTTATGTTTTCTGTTCTGTTGATTGATATATTATCTATCTTAAGCTGTTTACCTTTTAGTTATTTCTGTATAAGACAATCTTCTGGTTATTACTTGCCATATCATTGCGTTGTTCTTTATGTTATTTTAAATGCCGTATATACGTAGGTATGTGCGTATATGTATCTATCTATATAAATGTATGTGAGTCTGTCTGTCCGTCTCTCGGTTTGTATGTCTGTCCGCCTGTTTATGATACACTTTGTAGTGCGGAGCAGTGTGTTAAGAAGTTGAGTGGAGAGTGGTGTGGTGTGTAGTTACGTGGGGTGGGTCTAGTCTACTGAACTGTAGTTGGTGAAATGTTTCTTGTATCAGCGATTGATTTCAACTACGTCTAGAAGGAAATGTGTTATCAAATCATACACACAGGCGGCAAATATACAAAGACAGCTTAATAATAAGCTGTTTGAGTATACAAATAATAGAAAGAAGTACTCGAAATTTATATATAGACTAGCTGACCCTGTGCCGTCAAAAATGACGGTTAATTATAGTATTGTATATATGTATAAGGTATTAAATAAGGCACATAATAATCAGATACAAATATTCACATACTTCCCTCGTACACGCAAACTCATACGCACATATATTCAAACAGAGTTGAAACGCTGTTTGATTTTTCTTTTCAGCGTTGAACGTTCACCATCTCGTTTCCATTGCACACACACACACACACACACACACACACACACACACACACACACACACACACTACACACATACAAACACAAACATTCACATACCTCCCTTTTACATACGCACACATAAAACTCACACACAGTTGAAACGCTGATACTTTTTCACCCCTTCCTTCGATATTCATCTATCACTCCCTTTCTTTCTCATTCTTATGTTGTGACGGAGAAAAACAGAAGATACACGACGGGCTCTTTGCCACTTCCTTTCTCTCATTACCTCCGCCTTCGCCAAGGCGAAGTGTTGTTTTCAGTCGGATTTGTTTATTTGCTTGTTTGTTTGTCTGTGGACAAGATATCTCAAAAACTGCTTGATGGATTCGAATGAAACTTTCAGGGATGTTTGGCCTTGTGACTGGCACGAACTGATTAGATTTTGGTATCGATTGGGTACCGGGCAAGGATTCTGTATTATTTTTCCGTTCTTTTTTTTTTTACCTAATTTTCGGAGCAGTCGGGTTCATTTTTAGTATTCTTGTTTGTGAGAGCAGTTTGAATTTATTTCAGATATTCTCATTTTAAAAATCATCTCTGGCTATTCGTTGAGAGGATGTTGGTGTTACCTTGGGGGAGGCCTGCGCTTACTGAGTGCTCTTGCTGCTATTACTTTCTCTCACTCTCTCTCTCTCTCTCCTCTCTCTCTCTCTCTCCTCTCTCTCTCTCTCCTCTCTCTCTCTCTCTCAGCCAGGGCTATTACTCTCACTTCTTATCCTTCACTGAATTATAATTTCCTTTCATCTCCCTTCACTTATACCACTCCTACTCCGTCCTACTCCTACTCTGTGATTTGGGACACACACACACGCGCGTAAATATATATATATATATATATATATATTATATATATATATATATATATATATATATATATACATAAACACTATGCTCATTATTACATTAAGAGATGATTTCATATATGTATTTACTTATATATGTTAATGTTTTTATTTAGTTATATATTTGAAGCTAAAACTTCTTCCTGTCTTTAATTTCTTCCAGCTAAATGGTATGAAATTCAAGTTGCTTTTTTTTCAATAGGCACAGAACTAGTATATATATATTTCATTATAATAGATGGGTTATGATCCAGATATATCAGACAATAGGCTGAATTTTAGGGCAAAATGCTTATGCTTACTTTTTCTAGCAGGTCAAGTTATTATCATTAGTCGGTCCATCGTTGTCGACGTTGACCAAGGACATCAAATGCGAGAAGATGGGGTACAGTGTGTCCAGTTGTGATGAAGCAGTCTGTTGCATGCTCGGAAGGGTCTGCTGTAGGTCGGGCACAGGTTGTCTACTGGGACTTAAGGTAAGGAGTTAGATCTGGACTCACGCAGTTGGGGGGGGAGGGTTGTGCCCCTAAAATTTTATTCTGTTTGTAGGAGGTGGCACCTCTGTGAATGCACCGTCGTCGAGATTGGCGATTTTGTACTTGTGTTTCTGAGATGCCGGCTAAGCTTTGCAGTTATGCTTTGCATGTATCCTTGAAGCACATTTTTTGAGGTGGTGCGTGACAGTCATTTGAACAAGCGGACAAGGAACAACGAAGAAGCTCCCATATCGGTTTGTATAGCTGAACTGGCTGAGTATCTAACTTCTTTAATTCAATTTTTTGTTGGAGGAAGAGCTGACGCCGCTCCTTCCTGCTACGAGTGGGATTCTATCCAATCTTTAGTTGGAAATAATTCTTTTAAGAGTTGTACGTTCTCACGTCCGAACATCAATATCACCTCTTATCTCTTCCTAAGAAACTAAAGTTTGAATGAAAATATTCTTCTCGGCCAGCCGGAACAATTTGATAAACTAAAGACTTGAAAAACATCTCCATTGTCTATTTATCTTCTCCTGCCATTAATATAAGGTGCTGTAGTTTCTACAATGGACAGGTTTATGTTTATAGTTTCGTAAACTGTTCTTTTTCAAGCTTCGAATATACTTGGACAATGTGCTGTAACGGCTTCCGTATTTGCTGCGGAAACAGTAGGATTTTTTTTTCTCTTAAATAAGATTTCTGCAGGCAGGATGTAACAATTCTTCTTGTAAAATGTAAGATTGAGAAATTAAGACATACAATTTGAAAACAGCCTAAGCAGACATCAAATCTATTATTCACACGTATACACATGCACACACACACATGCACATACACATACACATATATGTATATTGATGAGTGTGTGTGTGTATATGTATATGAATATATATGTATAAATATACATATACACTTATATTTATATATATGCGTGTGTGTGTATGTATGTATGTATATATATATATATACATATATACATACATATATATATATATATTATATTTTATATTTTCTTTTATAACATATTTCTACTATATATATATACATACATATAAACATATATATATATATATATATATATATATATATACATATATACATACATATATACATACATACATACATATATATATATATATATATATATATATATATATATATATATATATATATATATATATATATATATATTGAGAGAGAGTGTCTTCTTACATTGTGTACATGTGTATGCCTATGTGCCTTCGTGTGTCTGCACCTGTGTATATGTATGCTTGTGTGTGTGTACTGATATATGTATATCTGTATGTGTGTGGTACGGAAGAATGCATTTATTTCATCAAATTGATATTTTGTAGGATATTGTGAAACAGCGACTGAGTGGACGCCCTATTCTACAGATTTTTACATTCTTTATTCGTTTATCCTTTTATGCTTCAGTTGTTTCCTTCATCTGGACAATGGCCATGCTACGGCGCCCGTTGAATTTTTTTCGTTTTTGTTCGATGAACTGGACCGCAGTATCCAATACTTATTTTAACCTGGTATTTTTCGTCTAGTTTTCACCGAACTGCTAAGTTACAGGCACGCAAACAAACCTACACCGGTTGTCAGCCAGTAAGATTGAAGCACAACCACACAGTAACAACAGCTAGAAACAAGGCCTAGAAAAAATAGCTGGACGCTGTGCACTATTGAGTACAACTTTACATAGGTATTCAATCTGCATTTGACACAGGTGGCATCTACGGACTGTATGAGATAACAAAGTTTGATATGTATATGCCGCGTGCCTATACATTCTAATTTTTCAAATCTACTGTAGGCAGTAGATAAAATGCCTAGCATTTTATTTACTGTGGTTTGGAATTTAACTGTCCTCTCTAGCGTGTAGGGAATCCTATGATGGATACCTCTTATGTGTTTAAATGTACACTGTATTTATATGAACAATATATAGTTTATTGACAATTTTTTTTACACGCTAGGCCACTAGTAATGGAAATTTCAAATATTTCTGATTAGCCTTTGATATTATTAATTATATATATATATATATAATATATATATATATATATACAGTTTTAAATTTCTATATTTACGCTCGTGCTCTAAGTTCGAACTCTTAAACAGATAAAAAAGGTAACTGTCTTGCGCACGTGTTTTCGGTACGTATTTGCAACTCCATAATTATTCATTAATTAGCGATTCCGCTGACGACCTACAGATTCCAAATTAGTTTATTTGGAAATTAACATTGAAACTCGAGTTCGGGATTAACTAATTCATTTTTTGTTCGCTCTGGTGTTGTAATTGGCGTGCTTCATGAATTTTCGTTCTCGTGGTTTGGATTTTAACAGGCCTTTTTAGCATATTACCAGTCCTGTCAATGGTCTCCTCTTTGTGCATAAAAAATTTAGATATATATGTGTGTGTGTGTGTGTCTATGTTTCTGTGTTTGTGTGCGTGTATGTGTATTATGTCTATGGATATGCGTATATATGCTTATGTGTGCGTATGTATATGTATATTTATATGTATGCATATGTATGTATGTATGTATGTATGTATACATCGGGTTCCTTTGAGTCCCCGTCTACCATTGGTCGGCCCGGGGCTATTGTAAAAGACACTTGCCTAAGGTACCACGCAGTGGCACTGAACCCGAAACTATGAGGCTAGGAAACAAAATTCTTACCAGACAACCGTACCTACGTATACACTACATTTTCATATTTCGTTTTTCTTTTGGTTTTTCTTTTGGTTTTTCTTTGAAACGTAGTTCTTGCGATTGATTTTTTTTTCTTTTTTCATTTTTGCTTTGTTATTTTTTTTTTTTTTCTTTTTTCCATGCAGTATTCTAACATATGTGAGAACATATTTATACACTGGTTGTGGCGTTGGTGTTGTCGCAAGCACCTTTGCAGAACCATAAAGTTTAATGAAGTATTGAGGCCTTGATACTCTTATGCTATTACTGAAGATTTCTTCTTTCTTTTTTTTATTTTAAGTGCAGTATGACTTAAGTTTATT
>NC_043008.1:14417648-14447648 GCF_006345805.1 Octopus sinensis
ATATATATATATATATTTATATATATATATATTTATATATATATATATATTTTTATATATCATTTATTTATATATATAGAATTATATATATATTATTTATATATATAATATATTTATATATATATATTACATATATTTATACATATATATACATATTTATAGATATATTATACATATATTATAATATATATATGAGTACATGCATTATGTATGTATATAGATAGGTTAATAGATAGAACGTCTATGTATATATACATGTGTACATGCATAAGCATCCATCTGTACGTATATATATATAGATATATAATCTATATATATATATATAACTATCTAGTGTACATGATATATATATTATATATATATATATATATATATATATATATGTATGTGTGTATGTGCGTGTACATATATATGTATACCATATATATGTGTGTGTGTGTAAATATATACTATATATATCGATGTGTATGTATATATATAGAGAGAGAGGGGGAGAGAGGGAGAGAGAGAGCTGTCTATGAATATATACACATGCATACGTATATATCCACATATATATATAAAATCTAGACAAACATATGTACATATATATATACACAGTATATAGGTACATATATATATATACATACATATGTGCGTGTGGGTTGTATGCTTGTAAATATGTATACATCTGTGTATATATACACAGCGATTAAGAAGTTCCTTTAGCATGTAAATGATTTATAAAATTTCCATCTTTTATTGGTTTACAGTGTTTTTCGTTATATATTTTTAGTTGTATATGTGTTGTTTTATTGGGGAAATCTTTTGACAGATGTGTTCTTTAGATATTTTAGGAAAATATCATCATCGAAATCTCAAAGAAGATACACTTCCCTAAAAAATGCACGATCTAAGTGTATATAACTAAAGATATAAGTAGATGTATATATAAATATATCTATATATACAAACATATATATATATTATATAGATATATATATATATATTTACATATATATACATATATATATATATATTATATATATATATATAGATATATATATATTATAGATATATGATATGTGTGTGTGTGTGTGTGTGTGTGTGACTCGGAGTACCGCTGGCGATTTTTTTCCTCTGTCTTGTTTCCTTCTCGGATCTTTCCTTCTCCAATGTTTCCGACGAAGAGCTCCGCTCGAAACGTTAAGCCCTCCTTCTTCCTCCTTTCCTGAGCGTCCAATAATACTTTATTTGTTCCACGTCCTCGCGTTGTTGTTTTTTTGTGTTTTTTTGTTTGGATTAACTTTATATATATATGTATATATACATATATATATATATTGTAAATACATATATATATATCTATGTATGTATATATATATAAATATATCTATTGTAATACATATATATATATACATATATATTATAAATACATATATATATGTCTATGTATGTATATTATATTTATTTATTATTTTTAATTTATTTAGTTTCAGCTCACAAGCTGTGGCCATGCTGGGATACCGCTTTATATATTATATATATATATATATGATATATATATATATATATATATATATTATATATATATATATATAGGAGGCGTTACGTATGTGTATGTATACATGTATATACCTTCCCTAAACGCCCTCACGCCTCTTACACCTACAATATCTTCACTTTACATTTATGCATACATCTTACGCATCTATTCTCTAACACACTACTCTCCTACACTTGTACATCTCTACACATACCCACATGCACCCACCCAAGAATGCACCCGTATCTCATTCTACTACACACATCTCCCCTATGTCTATCTCTATATGTGGATTCCCTCCTTCACATGCACAAACCATCCCACCTCTTTCTTTCTTCTTAACTTTTCCTCATAGAAACATATACCCACCCGGCCCCTGTCTTTTATTTCTATCTCTTTCTTCCTACTAACTTTCCGTCCTTTCTATTTTCCGTTCTTTCTTTTTTTACCTAATCATGATGAAAGACTAATGTCGGAAACGTCAAATAATCTTTATTTTCCTTTAAGTGTTAGACTATAATACCTTTATGAAACTTAATATATATATATATATATATATATATATATATATATATATATATATATATGATGTATGTATATGTATGTATGTATGTATGTATGTATTTATGTATATATGCATGTATTTATGTATGTATGCATGTATGTATATAATATATATATATATATATATATAAGTTCAGCAAAAATCTAGATTCGAATGAATATGGTACTTAATTTAGATGCACCAGAATTTTATATGGTGTTATCCATAAAAATTTGTTGAGTGATTATAATCAAAATAAGCAACTGACCAAGATAAGACTTCACTACCTCATATGTTCTTAAAATTTAAATCTACATCTTTGTCTGTATATCTACCTTCTTTATAATGTTGCCACTTGATTTGAAAACTTTTGTATTAATGGAAAAATCTATAATTGGCTGATGAGTACTCAGTATCTTAAATCTGTTGTAATACTTGCAACATTTAATAAAATGAAGTAGTACGAAACGATTGTACCAAATTACCTGAGTCATTTGTTTTGATATTTTGAGTATATATATATATATATATATATATATATATATATAATATATATATATATATATATACTACACACCGCAGATACATATATTTATATATATATATATATTGTATATATATATACAGACGCAGTAGCTGTGTGGTAAGTAGCTTGCTTACCAACCACATGGTTCCGGGTTCTGTCCCACTGCGTGGCACCTTGGTCAAGTGTCTTCTACTATAGCCTCAGGCCGACCTAAACCTTGTGAGTAGATTTGGTAGACGGAAACTGAAAGAAGCTCGTCGTATATATGTGTGTGTGTGTATGTATGTAGGTATATGTGTGTGTGTTCGTATTCCTTATACTGTTTCATGGATTCTTTCACTTGATAGTGAGAGTGCGATCAGCTTCTTAGCTAATTTCAGTCTTCATTGCACTCTCATCAGTATCTATCTACTTTTCCCCAACTGTGCCCGTTTAAAAAGCTTTTATAACTACTATTATTTAATTCGTTATTAAATCGGGTACATCTGTATTCATACAGATCGATTAATAAATTATCTATCTGTTATTAGTGTTGCTATAATGTACTACATATTAAACCTATAGATTTCAGCAGACATGGCGTGTGTAAATTAATTAAACTCCATTAATTAAAATTAAATACAATTAAATGCACTATATACTGTGAGATTAAATAAAGCAACGATAGTTGTTTATGACTGTCTAGTATAATTAATTTAATCACAATGTTGCCTGAATTCAATACACTTAGTGTTCGGTGATTCATTAGAAAAAAAAAACAAAGACTTGTAATGCATGAGTAATATATATATATATATATACACAGGTGTGTGAGTGTTATGTAACGCTTCAGTTATATTATATACAGGATGCGTTGCGTAAATTGTCGCCAATTTTTATTTTTAATTTCGCGCATGTGCGTTGTTTGTTTTTGATTTTTATGGACTACACAATATAGTAGGGTCGGTTGATCATCGTTTGTGAGAAACGCAACACCATGGCGCAATTCACTCTGCCAGAAATTCGGAAACATGCTGTAGTGCTTGGGTGTTAATCTGAGGACAGTACAGAAGATTCGGAAAGAGTTGGATAAGTCTAATGACGATTACGAAAGTAAGGCAGCTCGGAAAACTCACTCTGATTGTTCTCATAAGAAAAGAACTCCTGAATTTGTTGTAAGATCCAACTCTGATTGACGACGATCCCTCCAAATCAAGCAAGTTCATCTCCAGGGACCTGCGGGTGTCTGAGTTTCTTATCAGGCAAGGAGTGCATGAAGACATTCGTTATTCCTTAATTGAGATAAGAAAGGGCCAGTTTTTTATTCCAAGCCATCAAGGACAAGAGCAAAGACCGCGCTACAAAGCTTTTGAAGAAACTCATGCTTCCCCTCCAACTGAACATGCTTGGTTTTTCTCAAACGAGAAAAATGTCTGCCAGGATCATATTGTAAACACACAGAACAACTGTTGGCTTGTTGTATCCCCGAAATATGTACCAAGTGCGTAACTGGTACTTATTTAATCGACCCCGAAAGGATGAAAGGCAAAGTCGACCTCGACGGAATTTGAACTCAGAACATAGCAGAGAGACGAAATACCGCTAAGCAATTCGCCCGGCGTACTAAAATTTCTGCCAGCTCGCCGCCTTTAGCGGAATTTTAACTCAGAACGTAACGGCAGACGAAATACCTATTTATTTACTACCCACAAGGGACTAAACACAGAGGGGACAAACAAGGACAGACAAACGGATAACGTCGATTACATTGTCCCCAGTGCGTAACTGGTACTTAATTTATTGACCCCGAAAGGACGAAAGGCAAATCGACCTCGGTGGAATTTGAACTCAGAACGTAACGGCAGACGTAATACGGCTACGCATTTCGCTCGGCGTACTAACGTTTCTGCCAGCTCGCCGCCTTCCTCTGCAGAAAAATAATGAAAATGAAATGTTATTAATTGTAGACTTAAAACTTGACGGTACAGGTTTCGAATCTCTGTAGCAGCTGCTATCCATTTCCTGTTGTTTTTTCTTTCTTTCTTTTTTGTCAAAGCGGTTAGTTTTACCCGATTTTCTAACACTATTTTCACTGCTATTCCCTTGCGTTCGAGATTTTCTTAATTTCTAAATAACTTTTTTATTATTAGATTGCATAAAGATGATGAGCAGGAAGAATCGTTAGCACGCTGGGCAAAACACTTAGCGGCGATTCGTCCGTCTTTACGTTCTGAGTTCAAATTCCACCGAGGACGACTTTGCCTTTTATCCTTCGGAGATCGATAAAATAGGAACTAGTTGAATACCAGGGTTGATATAATCGATTTACCCCCCTCCTCCGAAATTTTTAACTTTATGCCAAAATTTGTAATTAGTATTAGGTTGTATAATTACGACACTGTCGTTGCAGCACAAGAAACAGCAAACATTAATTATATTCAATGTCTATTATGTTTGAAGAATTTTCGGGTAGCTAAAATTTCAACTGAAAAGAATGCTCTCACTCTTCAAGAATTTTGTAAAAAGAATAAATCTAACAATAATTAGCAATTAATAATATTCATGAATTACAGGAAAAAGTGGTAGCCTGCTGTGTGCGAGCAGTGTGACAAAATCTTTTACCTGAATGCAATGGTCTTCAAAATTCCTATAAACGAACATCATTGATGAAAATTACTACCATTCAATGAGAACTTGGCTTGGAGGATGTTGATGCGAGAGATATTGGTGTGTTATTAGCTTCCTATTCAAAAGACTTAAGTGATGATAATCTTGTTGAAATAGCCGGAAGAAAATTTGAAAAAACACACAATCTGTAAAAAGAAGTAATTGTGAAAGTACCTGAGTTTTAATTCCGTGATTTAGTGTTGTCCAAACAACGGTTAAAAGATGCGAAATTTGCAATTTATCACAAATGTATTTGCTTGCTGCTGTTTATATAAACAACTTGCTTCTCAAGCTAAAATGAGTGCAAAAAGAAAGAATACAAGTGTTCAACTTAATTTTCTTAAAATTTTCTCGAAAATAGTAATGGCTAATTAAAGATAGCACCCCACCATCACCGCCACCACCACGCTTTTACATTACATATCGACGTCATATTCCAATAATCCAAGTAATTCGTTGCTCACTTTAATAAAAGGAGTGTCATAATACGTGATTTATGTTGTAAAAAGACAATAAAACCGAATACATACACATATAGATAGAGAGACAGACAGTCAGTCAGACAGACAGTCAGACAGACAGTCAGACAGACAGTCAGACAGTCAGTCAGACAGACAGTTAGACAGACGTTCAGTCAGATAGACAGATCGGTTAATAGATGTGCATATATACAAAGATTTAAGGCGTCGGATGTGATGCTGAAGAGAGAGCAATAACACCTGAAATATGCATGTACATCAATTATCTATTTTTCTATCTTCGACCTTAGACAAAGTATCGTCTACGAAACATCATAACTTTCAGGTCTGAACCCTATAGAAAATCAGTAGAGATAAATTATATATAAATTATTATATATATATGTGTGTGTGTGTGTGTGTGTGTGTGTGTGTGTACATATATATATATATAAAAATGCATGTATATATATATATATATATATGTATGTATGTATAGCAATATATATATATATACATACATATAGATATATAGATATGCATATATATATATGAGTATATATATATATATATATATATATATATATATATATATATATATATATATATATACATATATATATATGTATATACATATGAAGATAAAAAAGCATATGAAGGACAATTGCAGTGGGAGTATATTTTACTAATATAATATAAAGGCGAACTAGTTAATGCACTAATATTGTCCACGTAACGTCTAATATTTCCAACATACGTAATAATTAATTAAAAATCTTTTCTAAGGAAATATTTAAATCTTTTTTCAGTGAGAGTGCATTCATTTCAGGGCTGTTTCCAGTTTACTTGGTATTTAAGCGTGAAAACATGGAAATATGGAAATTGTAGGCGAGGCCGAGCCTTATGTAATTGGAAGATAAGAAATGCAATTTATGCTCGGAAGAAATATTCCATATATTAACTTAAGACAGGCCTCCTTCGTCATGCTTGAAAATCATCAATAATAGTCTTCTTATTTCCAGCCTATCACCTCTCTCTCACACAATCCTACTATCTCCCAATCTATCGCTCTCTGTTCTGCTATACAAACTAATTGGCACGTAATTTTCAGACAGGCGTGCAGATATTTCCACATTGTATTTTTATCCAATAATGCCGAGGAAGTGAATCGCTTGTAATACGTAAAATAGCCAACCGGCTTATGTAATAAGGACAATCAACTTACGGAAACACTTGCATGTACTATAAAGACTAAAACAGAAATTACGTTTTCTGATTTAAGATAGATAGATAGATAGATAGATAGATAGATAGATAGATTGATAGATAGATAGATAGAGATAGATAGATAGATAGATAGATAGATGATAGATAGATAGATAGATAGATATAGATAGATAGATAGATAGATAGATGGATAGATAGATAGATAGATAGATAGATAGATAGAGATAGATAGATAGATAGATAGATAGATAGATAGATAGATAGATGTGCATTATTATTTCTGGTTATGTACCTACCTGAGTCGGAAAGAGAAAGACTGGAAGAAAATAATATAAAACAGAATATTTGAAATGATTTTGTTCACCTAAGTTTATCTATTATTGAAAACCGTTCATCTTAGTGTTATTGGGTGCAACATCGATGAGAGAAAAACATTCGTTATTATTCTCAAATTTTTGTATTGCTTAAAGACATAGTTCCTATTAACTATTTACTACTTCGGAATTGTGTATGTCCAAATATCAACATTTACAAGAATTCTTATTCACCTCCTCTTCTCACCAAGTACACGCCTTCCAAAATACAAAATTGGATTTTGGACGGTCGGGAATTTCATGAGAATGCTGAAATCTTTTTTACTATTTTTCTCTATTTTTTCCTTTTGTTATTTTTTTTTTAGTTGTTACAGTCTTTGCGCTTTGGCCATGCTGGAGCACCGCTTTGAAGAGTTTGGTCGGAACTAGTCGATCCTAGTACTTATTTTTCGAGTCTGGTACTTTTCCTTATAAACAATAAGCGCAAGAGTGGCTGTGTGGTAAGTAGCTTTCTTACCAGCCACATGGTTCCGGGTTCAGTCCCACTGCGTGGCACCTTGGGCAAGTATTTTCTACTATAGCCTAGGGCCGACCAAAGACTTGTGAGTGAATTTGGTAGCTGGAAACTAAAAGAAGCCCGTCGTATGTATAGATATGTATATATACATATGTGTGTGCGTGTGTGGTGTGTGTGTGTGTGTAAAACTTCTTACATTAGTACCTGTTTTGATATTTTTATAGCTCAACCACCGATGGAAGATCACCGCCTCCGATATCTTTCAAAGGTTGTTCGAGACTACAGAAAGGTACTGAGGATGGAAATTTAGCTTCAGAGAAAAGACCTAAATCGAAATTTTGCGACTAAAAGCACGAAAAGGAACACTAAAAAGAACTCTTCTAAAACCGCTAAAAGCCCTCAAGGACCAAGTTGCTATTCAAACCGAGAATTTTTTTAAGTGCAGTACTTTGCTGGAATTTGAACTGAAAAGTAAAGGGACAAAATGGTAAATGCCGAAGGTCATTTTGTCCTGAAACTCTTCTTATTTCTTTATTGCCCACAAGGGGTTAAACATAGAGAGGACAAACAAGGACAAAGGGATTATGTCGATTACATCGACCCCAGTGCTTAACTGGTACTTTATTTAACGACCCCAAAAGGATGAAAGGCAAAGTCGACCTCGGCGGAATTTGAACTCAGAACGTAGCGGCAGACGAAATACCTATTTCTTTACTACCCACAAGGGGATAAACACAGAGAGGACAAACAAGGACAGACAAACGGATTAAGTCGATTACATCGACCCCAGTGCGTAACTGGTACTTATTTAATCGACCCCGAAAGAATGAAAGGCAAAGTCGACCTCGGCGGAATTTGAACTCAGAACGTAACGGCAGACGAAATACGGCTAAGCATTTCGCCCGGCGTGCTAACGTTTCTGCCAGCTAGCTCGCCTTGTTCTGAAACTGTTCTGATTCAGCCAGTCACTGTCCATGGGAGACCATGAGAGACCATGAGAGCCACTTGATCCGCTAGAAAGAGTAGGCAGATCTTCATTCAATTACAGCCTGTTGTTTAAATAAAGAGGACACATAGGTAACGGTGTTCTCGGAGCATCATCTCTGGTAAAAAGACGTGATGATCACGCATGGAATAATATCTTCGATCACAGTCGATCTGGGACAGAACAGCGAGAAACACTGTCCATATGGAGACGAAGCAAGGAAAAGAGAACAATGAAAAATTACTTTTAAACCTCTGGAAACTGAATATTTTCTCAGCATATTCCGTAAATATATTTGAAGAGGAAAAGACGTGGCTTAGGTAATGTCCACCTAGATTGATGAGAACTCACCTATCATATTTGGCCTCGGATGTTTTTATGTCAGAATGATGAATGTATCCATAAAATAAATGACATTTTGCGCTGTCTATACATAATTCTTCAACTGTATATTCACTAAACTGACATGCATACAGACAAACACACTGAAATGCACATTTACACAGACATACACATAAACGTATAAGACAGTGGGCCGGGAATGTTACCGCCATTCCCTGATGTACCGGCATTAACTGTGATGCTATATCGGGGATAAAACTATAACCTTAACATTTTCACATGTCACCAAGAGCATCTGGGTGACCTGAAGCATTGTCCAAAATCTAAAAAAAAAAGCATTAATCTAGATTTATAGACTTACTATATTCTTCGCTCTCGAAACAGAAGCTATTCTTGAACTAATCTTTAAATAAAGATTTTGTAACACAAGTTTTTGTATTAGATTTCCGATAATCTAGTAAGCAATACTGGCTGCACCTTTAATAGTTTGTTGGTTTTCTGAAAGATATAACACAGGCATTTGTTGCAAATCATTATCAGTATATCTATCCAATAAAATTCTTCGACAATCGATCGTTAACCACTTTGACCCTGGTTACGCTTTTCCTTTCTTCGCTAAATAAGGACATCAATTTCCAAAACAATGTCGTTTCGTTCATGGTTATATTCTGGCCATTAACAAAATCTCTACTGTGAATATATTATTTTACTTCAGTCTGACATCCACACTTTCTTCTATAAATCTAACGTAGTGGATTCTAGACCGTTTCCCTGTCAAACAATCTATTGTGTTGTGACCCCCTTCGGTCATGAATGACCATGGGATTTGCACCTAGAAAGTTACACGCCGAGGCACAATTTGGGCAAGGTTGTTTATGGAAGACCAGCAGTCGCCCATGCATACCAGCCTCCCTTCTCCACGCCACCAATGTTATCCAGGGGAATGCAAGGACCGATACCGCTTAGCATCAGTGACGTCGCAGCTCATTTATTATTACATTTGAAGGTTATGTGTTTATTTCCAGATTGTTTTAAACAGAATCTATCCAAATGAATTACAAATAGTTGCCACATTGTAGTTATGCGATGTGAGCTCGATTTTTGTAAGGGGTTTATGGTAGAAGTACTTCAGTTTTGCGTGATTTTAAAACTTTACGTCAGCGTTGTTTCTTAGTATAACATCGCCTGATAGTACACTTTTCACATTGTACAAAGGATGAAGCGCTCGCGGTGGCGTTGGAGAAACTCCAGTCTATTGTTTTCAATCAAGGTTAGTCATACTTTTTATTTGCTTTCATTTTCATTTTTCTTCTGTAATTGTTCTCTGAAATATCTCAAACAAGTCTCATTATTTTGCTTCGTATGGAGGGAAGTTTCAAAGCAGTTGGCCATAGTTATCCTCTTTTTCTTTGATTTTCAAAGAGATATTTTCACAGATGATCTCTATGACGAGCTGGTAGACACGTTAGCACGCCGGGCGAAATGCTTAGCGGTATTTCGTCTGCCGCTACGTTCTGAGTTCAAATTCCGCCGAGGTCGACTTTGCCTTTCATCCTTTCGGGGTCGATTAAATAAGTACCAGTTACGCACTGGAGTCGATATAATCGACTTCATCCGTTTGTCTGTCCTTGTTTGACCTCTCTGTGTTTAGCCCCTTGTGGGTAGTAAAGAAATAGGTACACACTTTTCTTATGAGCGGCGGGCTAGCAGAATCGTTAGCACGCCCGGCGAAATGGTTAGCGATATTTCATCTGCAGTTAAGCTCTGAGTTCAAATTGCGCTGAGGTCGATTTGACTTTCATCCTTTAAGGCAGCGAGCTGTCAGAAACGTTAGCACGCCGGGCGAAATGCGTAGCCGTATTTCGTCTGCCGCTACGTTCTGAGCTCAAATTCCGCCGAGGTCGACTTTGCCTTTCGTCCTTTCGGGGTCGATTAAATAAGTACCAGTTACGCACTGGGGTCGATATAATCGACTTCATCCGTTTGTCTGTCCTTGTTTGTCCTCTCTGTGTTTAGCCCCTTGTGGGTAGTAAAGAAATAGGTATTTCGTCTGCCGCTACGTTCTGAGTTCAAATTCCGCCGAGGTCGACTTTGCCTTTCATTCTTTCGGGGTCGATTAAATAAGTACCAGTTACGCACTGGGGTCGATGTAATCGACTTAATCCGTGTTTCTGTCCTTGTTTGTCTCCTCTGTGTTTAGCCCCTTGTGTGTAGTAAAGAAATAGGTCCATACTTTTCTTATCTGTCCCAAACAAAAGATATATGACTTAATAAGTTTGCACTTTTACAAAGTTTTTATTAGAATGTGTGTCTGTGTGTCTGTGTGTCTGTGTGTGTGTGTGTGTGCAAGTGTATCTATATATGTTTGTATGTATTTATGTATGTATGTATTCATGTGCACGTGTGTATGTATGTGTGTGCGTAAATTTGTATTCCAGGTTATCACCCTCTCCGTGTTGGAAGCAGAAAAACTACAAGGAAATGGGAATTTACATTTCGCAATATGTGTAGTTTTCACAGGTTAATCTATTATTGAAGAGCATTTATCTTGATAATATGAAACACAATGAAGATGAGAGCAAAACATCCCTTATTATTGGTGGAGGATATATTTCTTATTAACTATGTATTACTTTGCAATATTTATGTATCCAAATATCATCACTCGAAATAATTGTTTTTCACCTCTTCATTTCGCTAGATAGAGATTGAATTTTAGAAGATCAGGAATTTTATTAGAATACTGAAATTCTGGCAGTAAACGTTTCAATAGTAAATTGCTTTAAAGATGACAAAATTACCAACAATGATAAATATGATGCAGACGAACAGAGTTAATGCAGATATACCTGATAAACCATTCCTTTCGTTGTTATCATCATTAACACCTGGACATGTCTGTCTCGAATCTGGGAAATCATAAAACTGATTACCCAGTTTCCATGGTATGAGGAAACAAAATCACATTTCTCGCCTGTTCGTCGCAAGTTTACTCGTTACCAGCTGAGTTGACTGGAACTACATGAAATGAACTGTTGTGTTCACGAAATAAAGTTATGTTCATAAAATGAAATATTATGTTCACGAAATGAAGTTATGTTCATGAAATGAAGTGTTATGTTCATGAAATGAAATTATATTCATGAAATGAAGTGCTATGTTCATAAATTGAAGTTATGTTCATGAAATGAAGTATTATGTTCACAAATTGAAGTTATGTTCATGAAATGAGCTACATGACCTGAAGTGTTATGTTCATGAAATAAAATTATGTTCATGAAATGAAGTTATGTTCATGAAATGAAGTTATGTTCATGAAATGAAGTGTTATGTTCATGAAATGAAGTTATGTTCATGAAATGAAGTGTTATGTTCATGAAATGAAGTTATGTTCATGAAATGGAGTGTTATATTCACGAAATGGAGTGTTATGTTCACGAAATGAAGTTATGTTCATGAAATGAAGTGTTATGTTCACGAAATGAAGTGTTATGTTCATGAACACAACACGTCACCAGTCTGGAAATCGAAACCACGATTTGGGAGATCGTGTGTGCAACATACTGACCAGTAAGTCACGCGCCTTCACTTATTACATTAGCACACACACACACACACACACACATATATATATATATATATATACAACGAGATTCTTTCAGTTTCCGTCTACCAAATCCACTCACAAGGCTTTTGTCGGCCCAAGCCTATAGTAGAAAACACTTGCCCAAGGTGCCACGCAGTGGGACTGAACCCGGAACCATGTGGTTAGTAAGCAAGCTACTTACCACACAGCCAGTCCTGCGTCTAATTTAATTTCTTAGATATAACCCTACATTTTGGTACTGGCAAATAATTATAATTAAATTATGTTAAAATAAGTTCCAACTATCCCGTAATAATCCTTAGAATCTTAAGAATTTAGTTAATGATATTAACGCATATCGATCTTATTCTCTAGCAATGAATGCTTTAACTGAACTTCTCATTATTACCATGACACAGTAACAGAGAGAAACTTCAGGGATATACATTATCATCAGAACAGCGCTAATAATCAAAAACGCTAAAACAGGAAACGAAATACAGTGTTATCCGTCATTGTTGAAATGTTCATTCTAATGTTCTCGGGAGTTTTGTAAACTTTATAAGCACTTCTCCCGGCAGACCATAGAAACCATCAGAACTGAAATCTAGCGTTCAGGTGGGCTACAGCTGCTGTAAAAAACATTCATTGTTTCAATAACCACTATGGAAAAATGGAAACTGTCCAGTAGTACTCACAATTCTTCTCCCCTGAGTAAATGCAACAACTTCAATATCTGCCCTCTTACCACATGCCCCGTTCTAAAGCGTTGGTTTATGGAGCTTGTGTATGTCTTGGTCTTGCAAATAACATTGAAACAAAAAACTATATGTGGATAACTGAAAATCTATTTAAAAATATGATTGATGCAACATACCTGTCCGCGCATTCAGACGCTCAGAAACTCGCCTCTCCATATCACTCTCCAAATATATTTGGAGTTGTAAAGATGATTAATCTGTTATGGAATGTGCGTTCCCCCTAAAATAATGACACCAGAATTACTTTTTCTCTTCTGGAAGTGTAAAATCTTATAATATTATGAAAATTTAAATTTAAAAAATGGAATTGGTATATTCTTGTAGATACTTCGAAATTTATTGACGAATTTCGAACTACTAACTGGCTTAAAAAGTGAATTTTCCAAAATTCTAGATTTAGCATACTTTGAATGGTAGTTAGCTAATCCTTTCTACTATAGATAGGCACAAGGCCTGAAATTTGGAGGGAAGGAATCCAGTCGGTTAGATCGACCCTAGTACGCAATTGGTACTTAATTTACGACCCCGAAGTCGACTTCGACGGAATTTGAACTCAGAACGTGCGATGGGCGAAATACCGCTAAGTATTTTGCCCAGCGTACTGATGATTCTTATTTCTTTATTGCCCACAAGGGGCTAAACATAGAGGGGACAAACAAGGACATTAAGTCGATCACATCGACCCCAGTGCGTAACTGGTACTTAATTTATCGACCCCTGAAAGGATGAAAGGCAAAGTCGACCTCGGCGGAATTTGAACTCAGAATGTAACGGCAGACAAAATACCGCTAAGCATTTCGCCCGGCGTGCTAACGTTTCTTATTCTTTATTGCTCACAAGGAGCTAAACATAGAGGGAACAAACAAGGACAGACAAAGGGATTAAATCGATTACATCGACCCCAGTGCGTAACTGGTCCTTAATTTATCGACCCCTGAAAGGATGAAAGGCAAAGTCGACCTCAGCGGAATTTGAACTCAGAACGTAGCGATGGGAGAAATACCACTAAGTATTTTACCCAGCTTGCTAATGATTCTGCCATCTCACCGCCTTAATGAAGGTCAAAAAATGAAAACGATGTATCCACGTAACTGTATCCACCATTTTTGATTTCTGTATTTTACACAGATGATACGTTTTCTAGATATGACGAAATGATAGTAATACACAAGAAACATTAGCTGAGAAATTCATAAACTTAGTTTCGCTTTAAATTATTTATCTTAGCAACTACGGACATATCTATCGTTTTTCCGAAGGACCAACTTTCAAGATTTCAGTTTGTCCGTAATGTATGTGAGACAAACCAATCCATCAATCCTCATCAATCATATATTTGATCGATGTTTTAATTTTGGGATTTGTGGAAATATTTCATTTCATCAATTAAACTTCAAAATTTCCTCACCACTTTTACGTTTGTATGCAAGATGGGACGAGCCTATGTACCTCTAATATTATCTTTTTGGCAGTGTTTGTGATATCCAAAAATGTCTTAACAGCATGTTTGGTAGCTATTTTTTCTTTTTTTTTTTTGTCGTTTTTGTCAGGAGTGGCTCTGTGGTAAGTAGCTTGTTTACCAACCACATGGTTACGGGTTCAGTCCCACTGCGTGGCACCTTGGGCAAGTGTCTTCTACTATAGACTCGGGCCGACCAAAGCCTTGTGAGTGGATTTGGTAGACGGAAACTGAAAGAAGCCCGTCGTATATATGTATATATATATATATATGCGTGTGTGTGTTTGTGTGTCTTTGTTTGTCCCCCTAGCATTGCTTGACAACCGATGCTGGTGTGTTTACGTCCCTGTCACTTAGCGGTTCGGCAAAAGAGGCCGATAGAATAAGTACTGAGCTTACAAAAGAATAAGTCCTGGGATCGAGTTGCTCGATTAAAGGCGGTGCTCCAGCATGGCCACAGTCAAATGACTGAAACAAGTAAAAGAGTAAAATAGTAGCTATTGCAGTTTGATATTTCTTACGGAATTTGTTTTCGCATTTACATATTTCCCATATTCTAGTATTGAAAAGTCAGTGCTTTTATAAGATTGATTATTTTTATAACATTATTCACGGCATGTGTAAAGTAGTAGGTTGTCAGATAAATTCGATCGTTCCCCCCACCCCACCCCATTCTTTACTTTAATCCTTTCCAGTGTTACTCGAATTAACATGAAAAATAATTATGTAGCACTGACATGTTTTGTGTTCTCTTTTGAAGCTCTATTCTTCCTCTGTAACTTTTGTCTCTCATGTTTTAAATTCAAATCAATTCTTCTTTTCAGCCGCAGCTGTGACTGTGTGGCAAGAAGCTTACTTCCAACCCATAAGGCGGCGAGCTGGTAGAAACGTTAGCGCACCGGGCTAAATTCTAAACGGTATTTCGTCTGCCGCTACGTTCTGAGTTCAAATTCCCCCGAGGTCGACTTTGCCTTTCATCCTTTCGGGGTCGATTAAATAAGTACCAGTTACGCACTGGGGTCGGTATAATCGACTTAATCCCTTTGTCTGTCCTTGTTTGTCCTCTCTGTGTTTAGCCCCTTGTGGGTAGTAAAGAAATAGGTATTTCGTCTGCGTTACGTTCTGAGTTCAAATTCCGCCGAGGTCGACTTTGCCTTTCATCCTTTCGGGGTCGATTAAATAAGTACCAGTTACGCACTGGGGTCGGTATAATCGACTTAATCCCTTTGTCTGTCCTTGTTTGTCCTCTCTGTGTTTAGCCCCTTGTGGGTAGTAAAGAAATAGGTATTTCGTCTGCGTTACGTTCTGAGTTCAAATTCCGCCGAGGTCGACTTTGCCTTTCATCCTTTCGGGGTCGATAAATTAGTACCAGTTGCGCACTGGGGTCGATATAATCGACTTAATACCTATGTCTGTCCTTGTTTGTCCCCTCTGTGTGTAGCCCCTTGGGTGCCGTAAAGAAATAAGAAGCTTACTTCCAACCCATATCGTACCACAAAGCTTTGTGTGTGGGTTTGGTAGACGGAAAATGAATTACCTTCAGTTCCACCAACAGAAGAGCGGCGTTCATTGATCTGTTTTCCGTGGCACATAGTGCATCGGGGCCTTAAATTCATTGAACTCTTTCGACACAGTGTGTGTGTCTTTGTGTCTCTGTCTCCCACCACAGCGTGTCAACCGGTGTTGATGTGCTTACGTCCCGATAACTTGTGGTTCGTCAATAGGGACCGATAGAATAAGTACCAGGTCTAACAAGAAAATAAGTTTTGGGGTCGATTCTGTCGGTGCCCCAGTATGGCCGCAATCCAGTGACTGAGACAGGTAAAAGATAAAAGATATGACAGAGGAGTGACAAATAGAAAAAAAAAGAAAGAATTTATTTAGCTGTGTCTGGGGAGAGTCATTTTCTTTTTGTGCCTTATAATGTAACACACTCACCGGTAAAATTTCCACTCTTTTCTTATTTTTATTTTCCTAAAATTTTCGTTGCGTCTTGCAACCTTTTCAATAGTTTTATAGGGCACAAAAAGAAAATGACTCTCCCCAGACACAACAGAATATGCTTTAACACACGAACTCATATAAAGAATCTTGCAAACCAAATCCAAAAACGAAAAGAATTTATTTGATAAATCAATTTTTATTTCTTTACTACCCACAAGGGGATAAACACAGACAGGACAAACAAGGACAGACAAACGGATTAAGTCGATTACATCGACCCCAGTGCGCGATTGGTACTTAATTTATCGACCCCGAAAGGATGAAAGGCAAAGTCGACCTCGGCGGAATTTGAACTCAGAACGTAACGGCAGACGAAATACGGCCACGCATTTCGCCCGGCGTGCTAACGTTTCTGCCAGCTCGCCGCCTTGTATATCAATATTCTAATACTCGAACCTTCTTGGTGGATAGCACAAAGAAACAACATAAAAGATAAATCTTTCTTGCAGAAAATAATTAATCCTTTGATACTAGTCACCATTGCTGGGCTCAATTGGTGCAGGACGCATGTGGCTTATGACACGGTATATTCATTGATATTACGTATCGTTTCAATATGTTTCACAAATATCGTGTTGTTCGTTTTTACACACCGATATTTCAGATAGCACTTCGTTTGGGATCTTTTCGGTTTGAACGGCAGTTTTTTTCTAGCGGTGTCATATGAAATTGTCACCCATAATTATGGCCCTAGTATCGATCTATTACATTTCAATCTGTTTTACGGTTAGGGTTAGTTAGGGTTAGGGTTAGGGGTGGGGGAAAGGGTATCTTTTTTTCTTCACAAATGTAAATAAACCCGATCTGTTTCTTAAACGAGGGACATATTCATACGGCATAGAATGTTTTTTACCTCAATGGACGTCACTGATTGGTTGAAATTGCAGAAATTGAAGAAAAAAAACAACAAATATCTTACAAACTATAGAATTTTTTCAATAAAGCCAAGAGAAAAAGATGTTTTATAAACACATTCTACCAGTATACGAAGTTTAAAATTTTTTAGTTACCAAGAAATTATGTTAAAAACTGCCGTTCAAACAGAAAAGATCCCATCGTTTGCACTGAAGTCACTAAATGCTATTCTAAGCGTAGCTATCGGCTGTGCTGTGTCTGATGTATGTCTGCCGACTCATAACATTCTAGTGAGAACCAGACGCATACCACTCTTTAGCTGAACGTACATGTCCGTTGAAATTTCATGTATTCATCTTGTAATGACGTTATCATCTGATAACTATATGTCTTATAATGTTGATATAATCTCAGGTTTGTGAGAAAACTGTTAAATAAGCAATCACAGCTAATCAAAAGTATTTCTTTTATCAGCACATCATCCTGGAATATTTTTGTTTGTTCTTTTTCGAACAAGTGAGAAATATTCAAAGAAGCAATAATGGCATTTTTAGAATTCACTGCATTTCTGGATAAAACCAACTTCTGGATAGGCAAATATGATTTTAGATGATTTATTTACTGGGATCTTATTTCAGCTTTAAGAAGGAGTGGGAATAGTATTTAAAAGGTATCTGATTAGATTGGACATGACACTCAATTTGTGTTTGCTTTTCTATATTTCAACAATGTCGCCACACATAAACACGCACATCTCTAAGATTGATCGAAGAATTCAGCTTGCTCCCACATCAAATTAAAATCGCACGATTTTTTTTTTTCATTTTTCTTGAGCTGTTCATTTTGGGATTTAAAACAATCACAAAACAACGAAGTATCACAAACCAAAACTCGGCAGATTTTAAGTATTGAGTATCACACAAAAGTGAAGGCCTCTGCTTTAATACTTCCGGCAACCAAAAAGAATGGTTTTGACAAAAGAACGTGAAAGATTTCCGAATAAAACTGAACACGTTTATACAATTATTAAGCGTAGACATGACTTTGCAGCTAAGATGCTCGATTTACAACCAAGTGGTTTCGGGTTCAGTCCCAACCCGCGGCACCTTAGGCAAGTGTTGTCTCTTATAGCTCCTAACCTACCAATATTTTGTGAATAAGTTTGGCAGGCGCAAACTGTACGGAAACCCGTCGTATATATATATATATATATATATATATATATGCATGTGTGAAGGCGCATGGCTCAGTGGTTAGAGCGTCGAGGTTGTGAGCTCAAATCCCGGACCGGGCTGCGTGTTGTGTTCTTGAGCAAGACACTTTCCTTCACGTTGCTCCAGTTCACTCAGCTGTAGAAATGAGTTGCGACGTCACAGGTGCCAAGGTGTATCGGCCCTTGCCTTTACCTTAGATAACACTGGTGGTATGGAGAGGGGAGGCCGGTATGCATGGGCGACTGCTGGTCTTCCATACACAACCTTACCCGGACTTGTGCCTGGGAGGGTAACTTCTAGGTGCAATCCCATGGTCTGTGCCGTGACTGAAGGGGGTCTCAGAATATATATATATGGGCGTTAATCTGTGACTACGTTTGCTCCTCTCTCCACCGATTGATAACAAATGTTGGCTTGTTTATACTCTCGTAGCAAAGCGGTTCGGCAATAGGGACCGATAGCTTAAGTACCAGATTTTTAAAAAACGAGTACTTGAGTAGATTTGTTCGATTCAACACTTCATTACTTTGCCTCAGCATGGCCGCACTGCAGTGACTGAAACAATTAAAAGATAAAGGGTTATATTCAATAGATATTGTTTATTCAGTTCAAAGAAAAGCTTAATATTTATTTGATACCATCGCACAGAGCTTGTGTCACTAATATTTAAATCTAAATCATTACACGATGATTAACTTCATTAAAATATTTTTTAAATGGATAGATTTTAATTATTTTATTTTTAATTAACGGTTGAAAGCAATTTCCGGATAACAGATAAAACCAGCGGAGAAATTCAGTGTGATCAGCGTTGTATTATGCAATGCATTTAAAAATATGTCAAATAGGTTTGGCTGTGTGGTAAGTTTGATACCCACTCACATGCTTCCGGGTTCAGTATTACTGCACGGCACCTTGGTCAAGTCTTTTCTATTATAGTCCTGGACAGACCAGAGCCTTGTGATTGGATTTGGTAGACAGAAAATGAAAGAAGCCCGTCGTATATATATATATATGTGTATGTGAATGTGTGTGTGTGTGTGGTGTGTGTGTGTGTATAGATATATATAGATAGATAGATAGATAGATAGATAGATAGATAGATAGATAGATAGATAGATAGATAGATAGATAGATAGATGATTGTATTTTTCCCTTGTTAACAATTAACACGGAAAAATATATATATACATGTGTGTGTGTCTGTCTCTGTTTGTGTGTGTGTGTCTTTCTCCACTACCACCTTGTGACAACGGTGTTGATGTGTTTACGTCCCCGTAACTCAGCGTTTCGACAAAAGAGCCCGATGTAATAAGCACCAAGTTTTAAAAAGTAGATACTGGGTCTAATGATTGAAATTAGTAAGAAGGAGAGTCAGTCTATGGAAACAATACCGTGAATACCATAAAAGTAAAAAAAAAAAAGATACAAAATCTTAGCAAGGATAGAATTCAGAACGCTACGGCCATTTTGGTAGAAGTCGATCTCTGAACGCTGCGGCCATTTTGGTAGAAGTCGATCTCTGAACGCTACGGCCATTTTGGTAGAAGTCGATCTCTGAACGCTACGGCCATTTTAGTAGAAGTCGATCTCGATATAAACAAAGATAACTGGATGAATGCAGCTTGCTTGATAAAAGACGTGATAGTCAGGGCCGGAATACCTTCGATTGTTTGTCTGCTCGACTAGACTTGACCAGGGGCAAAATAACAAGCAACATTGTCCATATGTAGATGAAATAAGAAAAAGAAAACAACGCGAAATGACATTTAAACCTCTGGAAATTGAATATTTCCTCCGTAATTTCTGTAAATATAGCAGAAGAGAAGAATACGTGTTTTAGGTAATGTTCACCTAGATTGATGAGAACTCACCTATCATATTTGGCCTCGGAAGTTTTCCCGTCAGAATGATAAATGTACCGACAAAATAAATGACATTTTGCGTTAAGTATAATTCTTCAATTGTTTTCACTAAACACACACAAACGTATACACATACATACATACATACATACATACATACATACACATATACACATACACATACATACACACTTATATATACACACACATATATATGCATAGTTACATATATATATATATACATATACATATATATATATTATATATAAAAATACATATATATACTTATATAAAGATACATATGTATATGTGTGTGCATGTATGCACATATATATATACATATATATATGCTTGTATGTATGCATACATATATTCATCCGTATTTGCATCTATATATACACACACATATACTCATACACATATAAATATATTCGTATGTATATGTTCGCGTGTGTAAATATATGTGTCTGTGAGTTTAGTTGTTAACCTAATTTATTAATCAACTTTTATACCGATAAAAGTTACTATATAATTATATATAAAGTTAATATATGTAATTTATCAATAAAATTTAATGTGTAATTAATATATGAACTTTATTTATATGTACAGCGTGATATATACCAGAGCAGCAGACAACGGATTCTGCATAATACCTTATGGTGTTTCGTTGCGTATTCTACATTTTAAGTTCGATGTATGTCTTTCTTGTTTAGAAAAAGATCGCCAAAAGAACTATTAGTCTCATATCGAGACGTGTGAGTCACTATAATCGACTATTCTCTAAAAGATGATAATGCAGTATGACTAAACATCAGTGACTAAAGTCATTACCTATTTCTTTACTACCCACAAGGGGCTAAACACAGAGAGGACAAACAAGGACAGACAAATGGATTAAGTCGATTATATCGACCCCAGTGCGTAATTGGTACTTAATTTATCGACCTCGAAAGGATGATATGCAAAGTCGACCTTGGCAGGATTTGAACTCAGAACGTAACGGCAGACGAAATACCTATTTCTTTATTACCCACAAGGGGCTAAACATAGAAGGGACAAACAAGGACAGACATAGGTATTAAGTCGATTACTTCGACCCCAGTGCGTAACTGGTACTTAATTTATCGACCCCGAAAGGATGAAAGGCAAAGTCGACCTCGGCGGAATTTGAACTCACAACGTAACGACAGACGAAATACCGCTGAGCATTTCGCCCGGCGTGCTAACGTTTCTGCCAGCTCGCCGCCTTATAGTCAATACCGCGCGCACTCGAACGTGTATGTGTGTTTGTGTGTGTGTATGTGTGTGTGTATGTATGTGTGTGTGGCTGTGCGTGTGTGTAAGTGTGTTCATGGTTTACGTGTTCAAATCTGCTTCTAGTTTCTCGACAAATTTCTTGATAGAGAGCGCCATGCATTTCCGTCGGTATTTTCATTTTGAAACTAACGGCTCCAATAAAATTCTCAGATATGCCGTATGAAAATAACCAGTTCTTGTATCAACTATTTCATTTATGCTTCAGAAGATCGCTGTGTTCACCTATTTCATATGTAATGAAGATCGCTTCTGTGATTATTATTATTATTACATTATAAGACGGACTCTAAATCTGATCCATCAAAATACCGACTTATTCCATTGCTCAGTATCACCTGCAAACGATGGAATTCTTAATCCACAAACAATTGTAAAATCTATTTGTAGTTTACCTATTCTCTTTGACTTGGTTCAGTCACTGAGCTGTGGTATCAACTCACCTCGAAAAGGTATCTCGGTTCCCGACCAAACCATAGCATGGATGATCTTCTGCTACTCCTGAGACACGAAACAACTACTTTTATGCTGATCAGAAGCTATGCGCTATTAGCTTAGGATATCAAAGAGCTTTTGGCAGAGTTTGGCGCAACAGATTCCACACCTATCTCGAATCCAAGAGAATACATGAGAAGATGTTAAAGGAGCCTCAAACTATCTTAACAGTAGGAGGGACGTTAAAGTCACCCTTTCATATCAACACACTGTTCTCTCAATTACTAATGCACTGGACCCACTTCTGTTCTCAGTCTTCGGTTAATGCTTATAAAAAATGAGCCGCACTACGACTCTACGCTGTTTGCACTGACGAGATCAACAGAAGAAAGGAACGTAGTATCAGCTGTCTTAAAGAGAAACCTAGTCAGGATGAAAGTCTAAGCTGACGATTGGAAAGTATCATTTGAGCCATCAAAATGTGAAGTAACGAATCAATCATGTAAAATGTTCGCATCAAACCTTGAATTACACTTTAGAGATTATAAGCTGCTTTGTTAAAGCAGCTTGATATTCTAGATGTAAATATAGCCAGCAGGCTTGAGTGGGTGAGACGTATCTGATTATATGTAATAGAGCTGTACAGATGTGTGAGGTTCTATGAAAAATGAAGGCAAGCTCAACAAGGAAGTTAGATCCGTCGTTTCCTCAAATCCGAAGCATTCTGAGTACGCATGTCCATGCTGGAAAAATGCCTCCCAGATTATATTTGACCGATTCAATGCAGTCCAAAAGGAAGCCCTTATGAAAATTAAAGTTGATGGAAATGATACTGTGAAAAAGGTCGTTATAAACAGCTTACAACAAAGGTTCAGTTCCTTATATGGTGCACACGAACGACAATCCACCAGATCTCAAAGCAGTGATACTGGCGTATCATGACACCATTTTACAAGTGTCAGTAGATGCATAACTGCATCACTGTCTCTCGATATCCAATGCCAACCATACTCTAGACAAAAGCATTTTTGCACTTGACTCTCAGAAATTCAAACAAACTTCCAAAAGCTGTTATGTACAAGCTCAAAAAGGTGCGGATACAAACACTGCCGATCAATGTTGTCATTGGAATTACATTGAACCAGTGAAAGACACGTTGGTTTTCAATAATACAATAATACTATTCACAATTGTATAGCATAGATCCAGTAAAGGAAAGCAAACATCTAAACCATTGTTTTTCTTGTGCTCCAGGCAGGATTTCGTCAACACAAACGCAGTTCTTTTTATACATGACTTATTCAAGATGATATTTTCATAACAGGCTATCATTTACAGCCTTTTCTCTTGGATTCCTATACTTGTGAGAGAAATAGAGGAAATTATCCTCAAACTAGATTCCATCTAAGAATACCTGAAGAAGGAATTTTATTCCGAAATATTAGACTATGGATGACTAAATTACAACAGGTATATTGCTCAATATTTGTATTATAGTGTATTGTTGTACCATTCAAAACTTTTTATTCTTTACATACATACATATATACATATACATATATACATATACATATATATATATATACATATATATACATACAAATATATTTATACATATATAAAGGTGAGGTCAATTAGAGGTTATAAAAACCGTCTAAAAGATATTTATATCCTTTAGATACTACTACTGTATTACCTATATGTTATTATGAGTATTAGTATTAATGCTTATAAACGGTTAATTATTACTATAATAATAATAATAATAATAATAATAATATAATAATAATAATAATAATAATAATAATAATAATAATAATTGTAATAATAATAATTGTAATAATTAAGCCTGATTATGCCCAAAATAGCGCGAACAGAAACAGCTGTTAGATGAGATATTGTCTTTTGTTTGTAATCAATAGATAATAACTGATGTTTATCAATTATCAATTTCATCTTCATTTTCTTATTTTTCCTTAAATACATATATATATATAAATACATACATGCCTGTATATATATATATATATATATATATATATATATATATATATATATATATATATATATATATATAGGAAGAAGACAAGATTATTTGATAAGAAAGCAGGAATGCAAAAAGGAAGAGAGATAGAAAAGGTAAAAGAAGAGCTCCAGAGCGATGTATCAATTGCTGAGGACATTTGGTTCGTTATTGATGTTGTTGTTGTTATTGCTATTGTTGCCGTTGTTGTTGTTGTTGTTATTATTCTTGTTACTGCCGTTGTTGTTATACTTAATCTTTATTGATGTTATTATTATTCTTGTTATTGACACTGCTGCTACTGCTGCTGTTGTTGTTGATATTATTATTGTTGATCAGGAGGCGAACTTAACAACAGAAGCGTTGCTCCGCCGGGGAAAATGCTTAGCAGCATTTCTTCAGATTTAACATTCTGAGTTCAAATTCCGCCAGGGTCGACTTTACCTTTCATCCATTTGGGGTCGATAAAATAAGTACCAGTTAAACACTGGGGACGATGTAATCGACCTTGTCCCATTCCCCGAAATTGCTGGTCTTGTAGCAAAATTTGAAATTGTTTTTGTTGTTGTTGTTGTACTTCTTCTTCTTATTCTTATTATTATTATTATTATTATTATTATTATTATTATTATTATCATTATTCTTTCATTCAGTTAACTCCTAAATCTTTCCTGACCCAAAACGTGACCATCCCATCCTGACATCAACACCCTATAAAGCAATATTGTGTCGCTACTTTCCTCTTGCGACCATTGGGACGTAATTTCAAAGACATTTATTTAGCTGCTATTTTTAGCAAATCGAGACTCCACGTAGAGGCAATCTTTGCTTGTTTCTAGGAGGAAAACGAGAAAGGAAAAAATAAACTTAACTACTAAGTTGTAATGCGCAGTAAACGCCATCCTCGCCGCCATCTTATGACTTTATATATTATTTATTAACAAATGTCATGCCGAAACCTGATTCAAATTTAAAGAAGAGTATTTTATTGAAGAAAATAAATCAATATATATTTGCTTTTCATTATTTTATTTTTCAAATCAGGCACTTGAAGCCATCCAAACGGTTCTTGTAAATAATGTGTAAATTTTATTGCTGCCATTTTATATTGTAGATCTAAAATTTTTCGTTTTTTTTTTTTTTAATTTTAAATTTTGCTTTTCTATTGTTTAGTTAAATTTCTGTTTTTGTTTTTGTTTGTTTTTTTTCTCTCTAATTTCTGCGTGTGTGTGTATGTGTGTGTGTGTGTGTGTGTGTGTGTGTGTGTTCATTTTTGTTATTTGTTGCTTTTGTGCATTAAAATTAGCGTTTACAAAATAAAACAGAATTGAATTTTTAAAAAAAAAATATGGAATTATTATGTATACATGTGTGTATATATGTGTGTGTGTTTTTGTGTATGTATGCATGTATATATATATATATATATATATATATATGTATATATGTGTATATATGTATATATATGTTTATGCATATATTTATGTATGTATAAGTATATGTATATATACACATGTATGTACGTATATATATATATATATATATAATATATATATATATATGTATGTATATATATATATATGTATGTATATATATATATATATATATTATATATATATATATATGAGTCTAAATGAGTGGGCATGAATGTGTACGTCTATAATAATAAATATGTATATATGTATTATGTATTATATGTATAATTATATATGTGTATATGTATGCGTGATTGTGCGTGTGTGTGTGCACGTGTGGTTGTGTGTGTGTGTTTTTAATATCTATATTTATGTCAAAATATATTTGTATATCTGTGTGAATATAAATATACACATATGCATATATGTGTGTGTATATATAGAGACAGACAGGCAGACAGAAAGATAAATTATATATTTATATATAAACATACAAATGTATTATATATAAGCAATATACGCATGTGCACGCGCGTAGTACGCATGTAGTTTTGCATGTGTGTGTGTGTGTGCGTGTACGAGCGTCAACGAAAAAATAATTCCAGATAAACACTGTAGATTAATCTGATTAGATGCAAAACGAATTATATACAAAACAAATAAACCACGATGATGATGATGATGATGATGATGATTGTTATTATAAGAGCATTAATGACGACTACGACGATGATGACGATGATGATGATGATGTCATACCTACAGGTATTTACGTGAGCATATGCGTTCGCTGTGTATACATATACATGTATCTTTATGTGTGGGTGTTTGCGAGTGTACGTACATGTATGACAATATGACAGCATGTATGTATGTAGGCGTTGCGTGCATACTCACGCGCATATTTCATTTTCGATGAAAAGTTTATTAAATCAAGAAATTATGAAAATTATGTTTTATCAGTGAAACTAAATTATACTATTTAGCTATTACTTGCATTTTAATATTAACTTTTTGTGCACAATCGATTGGCAATCTTATTCTGAACGTCAATAGAATTGTTCTGAACAGTCAAAGTTTGTCTCCCAACGAACTCATAAAAAGTAATTTATATATGATCTTTAAGGGTCAACTATGACAATTTTATACAAGCAAGACACTATATTATAACTCAATGAATTAATCGCTAACTTATCTAATATATTCACCAAGTAAAATAACTTTAATTAATTTAGTTCCTGCTTGCATTGAGGAGCGATAGATACTGGATCGATGCTGAAATCTACCCAAGTCATGCAAGTGCAATGCCTCGAAGCTTCAGATGTTGGAGACGGTTGGCACCATAGAAATTTCAATTAATTCTTATTTCTTTATTGCCCACAAGGGGCTAAACATAGAGGGGACAAACAAGGACAGACAAAGGGATTAAGTCGATTATATCGACCCCAGTGCGAAACTGGTACTTTATTTATCGACCCCGAAAGGACGAAAGGCAAAGTCGACCTCGACGGAAGTTGAACTAAGAACGTAACGACAGACGAAATGCCTATTTCTTTACTACCCACAAGGGGCTAAACATAGAGGGGACAAACAAGGACAGACAAAGGGATTAAGTCGATTATATCGACCCCAGTGCGAAACTGGTACTTTATTTATCGACCCCGAAAGGACGAAAGGCAAAGTCGACCTCGACGGAAGTTGAACTAAGAACGTAACGACAGACGAAATGCCTATTTCTTTACTACCCACAAGGGGCTAAACACAGAGGGGACAAACAAGTACAGACAAACGGATTAAGTCGATTACATCGACCCCAGTGCGTCACTGCTACTTAATTTATTGACCCCGAAAGGATAAAAGGCAAATTCGACCTCGGCGGAATTTGAACTCAGAACGTAACGGCAGACGAAATACCTATTTCTTTACTACCCACAAAGGGCTAAACATAGAGGGGACAAACAAGGACAGACAAACGGATTAAGTCGATTATATCGACCCCAGTGCGAAACTGGTACTTAATTTATCGACCCCGAAAGGATGAAAGGCAAAGTCGACCTCGGCGGAAATTGAACTCAGAACGCAGCGGCGGACGAAATACCACTAAGCATTTCGCCCGGCCCGCTAACGTGTCTGCCAGCTCGCCGCCTTAAAGACACTATATTATAACTCAGTGAAGTAATCGCTAACTTATCTAATATATACACCAAATAAAATAACCTTAATTAATCTAGTTGCTACTTGCATTGAGGAGCGATAGATACTGTATCGATGCTGAAATTTACCCAAATCATGAAAGTGCAATGCCTCGAAGCTTCAGATATTGGAAACGGTTGGCACCACAGAAATTTCAATTAATTCTTTCTTTCCGCTATTCGGGTACAAAGCACGAAATTTTACTGAGAAAAAAGAATTGATTTCATCGACTCCAGTGCTCGACTGGTATTTATTTTATCGAAAGGCGGCGAGCTGGCAGAAACGTTAGCACGCCGGACCATAATGCTTAGCGGTATTTCGTCTGCCGTTACGTTCTGAGTTCAAATTCCGCTGAGGTCGACTTTGCCTTTCATCCTTTCGGGGTCGATAAATTAAGTACCAGTTACGCACTGGGGTCGATGTAATCAACTTAATCCGTTTGTCTGTCCTTGTTTGTCCTCTCTGTGTTTAGCCCCTTGTGGGTAGTAAAGAAATAGGTATTTATTTTATCGAAAGGCGGCGAGCTGGCAGAAACGTTAGCACGCCGGGCAAAATGCTTAGCGGTATTTCGTCTGCCGTTACGTTCTGAGTTCAAATTCCGCCGAGGTCGACTTTGCCTTTCATCCTCTCGGGGTCGATAAATTAAGTACCAGTTACGCACTGGGGTCGATGTAATCGACTTAATCCGTTTGTCTGTTCTTGTTTGTCCCCTCTGTGTTTAGCCCCTTGTGGGTAGTAAAGAAATAGGTATTTATTTTATCGACACCGAAACGATGAAAGGCAAAGTCGACCTCGACTGAAATTGAACTCACAACGCAAAACTGGAAGACATGCCGCCAAGAAGTTTTGTCCATCACACTAACATTTCTACCAGGCAACCATCTTTGCAATTTTAATTGATTAAAATTCCTATACTTCTGCACAGCAATATGCAAAAGAGGACGTGATAGTAAGATAAGGAACGAAGAAAATTATATTTCTTAATCTTATAGTTATTATCTATAATAGTATTGGGATCTTTTCGGTTTGAACGGCAGTTTTAACATAATTTCTAGGTAACTAAAAAATTTTAAACTTCGCATACTGGTAGAATGTGTTTATAAAACATCTTTTTCTCTTGGCTTTATTGAGAAGATTCTATAGTTTGGAAGATATTTGTTGTTTGTTTTCTTCAATTTCTGCAATTTCAACCAATCAATGACCGTCTATTGGGGTGAAAATATTTTGTGCCGTATGAATATGTCCCTCGTTTAAGAAACAGATTGAGTTTATTTACATTTCTGAAGAAAAAAAATAACCTTCCCCCCACCCCTAACCCTAACTAAGCCTAACCCTAAAATAGATTGAAATGCAATAGATCGATACTAGGGTCATAATTATGGGTGACAAATTCATATGACACCGCTAGAAAAAACTGCCGTTCAAACCGAAAAGATCCATAGTATTGCACTTTGGTTTACGTATGTAACACTGATTTTGAAACAAATGTACGACATAATCTATTTTGCACGCAGTGTTTATATCATTTTTGAGATAACTATCTGATAAACATTGAAGCTCAATCGAAAGAGAATCTATCACTGACATTGTATCTATATCATTCGCGAGTAAATTGGACTGATAAATAAACATTGAATTGCCAGATAAATACGTTCGTTTTAGGGGATATTTTTTCTAATTGACACTCCATCGTCGTATGTTTGAAAGAAGAAAGATTTTTTCAGATTTCTAAAACGGTACACAAAAGTTGTAAAGGAAGAAAGGAGCAACAAAAACCATAAAACACTAC
>NC_043008.1:14452648-14455148 GCF_006345805.1 Octopus sinensis
TCAAATTGCTAAAAAGAGGGTCCCACGGTTTGTTCACTACCACAAACTTCATTGGTGCCGGTGTTAACAAGCTTGACATTGTAAAATAGTCTGAAAGTCTTTGACAATTAGAAATTTTGTCAAATTGCTATTCCTCAAGTTTGCGTTTTTTAGTAACCACTTTACTTTCGTGAATTCCTTTTAAATTGTTATGGATTTTATTCTCGACCGAAAAAAAAAGTGATAATTTTTTTGTTGACCACAGCAAAATAGAACCTAATTATGGTGGGTGAATGAGATTTAAACAAGGTCAGAATATTTTTATTCAATTTTCCATTTCAAGGATCGGATTATAGCCTAGAGAACAGATGTGCCCATTGACAGAATAAAAATATTAAGGAAAAAACCTTCAGCTCTTCTCAAAATATTAATTGTGTTACGGTTATTGCTTTATAGAAGTTTTTCTGCAAGCTGTTAAAATACATCAAATGAAATATTTCCCAATTTTTTTTATCTTACAGAAGTGTTTCTTCATCACTACAAAATCTTACGTGAGCAATTTTACTGAATGCAGTTTGTATTCACAGAAAACAAAAACAATGTTAAAATATAGGTGTGAAATAGCGCTTTATTGTCAGTTTGAGGGAAGGTGACTAGTCGATTACAGTAACCCCAGCGCTTGACTAGTATTGGGTTGTCCGGTAAGTTCGTGCCGATTTTTAAAGGAAAGAAAAAGGCCAATAAATACTTGCCATTACATTTTTAATCAACCAAATATGAACCATTTTGTTTCACAGTGCATCTCCATGGCAAAGAATTCATCATGGTATCTTTTTACGTCATCCGAGGAATTGAATTTTTTACCATTAAGACTCTTCTGCAGAGGCCTGAATACGTGGAAACCCGAAGGAGCAATATCTGGTGAATATGGAGGGTGGGGTAACACATCCCAGCCGAGCTGCAGCAATGTTTGTCTGGTTCCCATAGCATCAGTGCCGAAAATGAACTTTCTTATCTTCCATTTTAAAGGGTTACAGAATTAACACAGGTTATAGGAACATAAACCTTCTTCCATGAAAAGATAGCTTAAACTCTGCTCTAAACGGAGGTTTAGTCAAATTCTATTTTATGGACACAACCATGTTCTAAAATAAGTCGAAAGTTAAGCTACTATAAATCGGCATGAACTTTCCGGACAACCCAATACTATTTTATCGATCCTGAAAGGATGTGAGGCACAGTTGACGCTGAGTAATTTGAACACTTTACCAAGAGGAATACCATTAGGCACTTTGTCCGACGCGCTAACGATTCTGCTAGCTCGCAGCTTTTTAATTACTTTATAATATTCCTTTCTACTATAGGCACAAGACCTGAAATTTGGGGAAAGGGAGTCTAGTCGATTACATCGACCATAGTACTCAGCTGGTACTTATTTCATCGACCCCGAACGGATGAAAGGCAAAGTCAACCTCGGTTGATTTTGAACTCAGAGCGTAAAGACGGAGAAAATGCTTAGTTACATTTTGACCGACGCACTTTACGATTCTGCCAGCTCGCTGCCTCAAAGTATATTTTAATTGTTGATATTTCGTAAATTTGAAAGAGAAAAAAGCGCAAATAAAAGAAACAATTTAAAATTCAAAAATACAACAAAAGTATTTAAATTTGAATTAAATACAATAATGTTTTTTTAGTTCAAACAAACGAAATATTTTGAATAATAGCAAAAACTTTAAAATTAGTATTCATTTTGAAAAAGAAGTTAGTGGGGAAGCAATGATTATTCTGTGAATGTTCTCGTACATTTGATCTCAGCCGAAAGATCTATCTGTCAGCGAGATTTTTCTCGATAAAAGTAATTTTATAATGTAAATTGTAAAAGTCAAAATGGCAATTCCAGACAATATAAAGAATTTCTTACTTTTTCCCTAAACTCAGACTTGTGAAAGAACAGTACTTTGCATTTGATCTGTCTTTGCGTTGTGAGTTCAAATTCCGTCGAGGTCGACTTAGTCTTTTATCCTTTCGTGGTCGATGAAATAATGTACCAGTTAAGCACTTGTAATCGACTTACCCCAACCCTTGAAATTGCTGGCCTTGTGCCAGAATTTGAACCCATTGTTATTTACCAACTCAGAAGGCGAGCTGGCGGAATCGTAAGCAGAATCGTAACCACTAGGCCACGAACCACGCACCTTCTCAGCGGTTAATATTATTGGGAGTCTGTAAGACAACGAGCTGGCAGAATTGTTAGCAAGCCGGAAAAAGCGCTTTGCAACATTTCGTCCGTCTTTCAGTTCTGAGTTCAAATTCAGCCGAGGTTGATTTTACTTTTTTATCCTTTTGGGATCGATAAAATAAGTATCAGTTGAGCGCTGATGTCGATGTAATTAACTTACCCCCGTCCTAAAAATTGCTGGCTTTGTGCCAAAATTTGAAGTTAATATTATTTGTCACATAAGGGGGCGAGCTGGCGGAATTGTTAGCAGAATCGGATCGACTGGGCCACGCGCCTTCT
>NC_043008.1:14460148-14465148 GCF_006345805.1 Octopus sinensis
CGTTGATCCAGTCCTCTCAGCTGGCAAATGTGAGTAATTCAGCTATGGGCCGGCGTCCTCTTCAGGTGATGAATATGCACGCTATGGAAGCCGAGAAAGTGGCCCTTATGAGACTATGACTCGGAAAGGAACTTTTACTCTATTCATCATAAACTTTAGCAACAAAATATTACATGTGCCCCACCACTACCATCATGGTTTATGTGGACCCCGGTCTGGAGCCGCTATTCTATACAATATGCCTTTCAACTAGTAATAGCAACTAAACGTCCTTCAAAATATAACCTACCATCCTACAAGCAGAAGTACGTATTGTATCAACGTAGTCTTGGATACACTTAGTCTGAAAAAAAAATATCGATTGGTCAAGGCTGAAATGTTTTTGAACATAGGTCTGTTCGATCAAAAATGGCCCGGCACTAAATAACACCATAAACAGCTGGAATCTCAGAAAAAATGTTGGCGGTCTGTGTCGCCAAAACAAAAATCAAGTAACAGACGTGCTATTTTGTTCAGTGCAGTCTGGAATAGTCTGGCACTAAGGTCACCATTACTCGGTAAACTCCGGCGCCAAAGATACTGTTTTTTCAATGTATAAATACAAACATTTGTAGAAGCGTTTCATAAATTCTTCTTTCCAATGAATCGAAGAAAGAAAAATATTCAACAATTTTAGTTTTAGTTGACTGATTTCAGTGAAATGATTAGAGTGAATTGTTTAATAGAATGTGTGTGTGTGTGTGTGTGTGTATGTGTGTGTGTGTGTGTGTCTGTCTGTGTGTGTACGCGAACGTGTTTATGAAGTGAGATTATGGTCTGTCTACATGTGTTTATACACACACACACCACACACACACACATATATTTATATATAATTATATGTGAGTGTGTGTGTGTGTGTGTATGTGTGTGTGTGTCAGTCTCTGTGTGTATGTATATTAGCTTTCAGATTTTTTTTTCTTATTTCATTTTTCTTACGAAGGAAATGGCTTTTAATAAAACTAAAACAGCTCCTTTACTGGAATATATATACATATATATATACATATATATATATATATATATATATATATATATATATTATATATACATATATATATATATATATAATATATATATATATATTATACATATATATATATACACACATATATATATACATATATATATACATATATTTATACATATATATATATATATATTCATATATATTTATACATAAATATATAATGTATACACACACAGTCATATATATATATATACATATATATATATTATATATTATATATATATATATATATATATTATATATATATATATATACATATGTATGTATGTATATATATATATTATATATGATTATGCATGTATGTTTGTATGTCTGTATGTAGAAGGAAAAGTGACGCGTTGAACTTTAGTAAACTTTTTTTTTTTTTCTGTGATATATTTTCTCTTTTTTAGTTTCGAAATTTCCAATGATAATGAAATAGCTGGTTTCTAATTTCGGACATATTGGTCTTTCATTTGAGTTTAGGTAATATCAACGGTGTAATTATTTATGCGTATGTACGCATGCAAGTATGTATGATTATTTGGATGTGTGGGTGGATGGTTGTCTGGCTGGCTGGCTGGATGGATGGATGGATGGATGGATGGATGGATGGATGGCTGGCTGTTTCTGATAGGATCGACAGGATCATACGTGCCTGACAACTCTGCCCCCAACGACCCTCCCAGAAACAGTGGACGGAGAAAATGGATGGATGAATGGATCGATGAATGAATATAGTTGGTATTTGATTGGGATTTCTCACTCCAAGACTGCATTGAGGTAACCTCTACAGTGACATAATATAATCCTGTCGGTACTCCATGCCCAGCTTACAGTGTGTTTTACTTTTGCTCTGTGACCTGAGGTTTTTGTTTCTATGCCCAGTAAAATGGTCATTTTTCTTGTTTCATTTGGGGTTGCTATTAAGTAGGGTTTTCCAAACTTCCTTGGACAGAAATCTGTGTAGGCTTTAATGTTATGTCTTAACCGAAGTTCACGAGTTTTCCTAAATTTTATGGTTGTTGTTTTTATTTTAGCTCTCCCAAGATAGCTGGTGACATTTTTTCTCTTATATATATATTATATAATATATATATATATATATATATATATATATTATATAATATTAATATTTAATATTTAATATTGTGAAGTCCCATGCTGATGAAGAAAATGTTCGGGTAAAGTATAAATTACACATTCTTTATACCGATCTAATTCCGAAACGCGTACATGGGTAATCTAATATCGATTGATATTCGTTATTTTTCCTCTCTGTCTTCGTGGATTGTTTTCGAGTAATTTGTTTTTCTGGAAGTCTCTTTTTTCAAGTAGAGGAAATAGGGTTTTTTGACTGCTATTTCTAAACTTCGGTATGTTGTAAAGCAAATCTTTGCTGAACCCTACTATAAAGTATATATATATATATATATATATATAATAGTAGGGAGATTTGTACCAAGCAGTTATTTAAGTTTAAAAACACTCACAGACATGGCGTGCATTCGTCATTCCCTGATGACAAAATCTTGAACCAAGACCAAAAGTCTAAGAGGAGAATTGAAAGATAGTTATGTGCAAAACCGTCTGGTGATCACAGAGAGATGCACGCTAAGTTTGCAGCAACTGTGATGGGTTTTTTTTAAATGTGATACGTAACGAAGATCATGTCACCTTGAATTTTTCCACAAGGTCTTCGAATTATTACGGATGGATATGTTGAGTGCTGAAAATAGTTGTTATGAATTTTATTTGCAGTGGAGGGCCATGCATTTTTCAGAAAATACTCAGCACCTCTCATAAATCTCGCATAACCAAAGAATGAATCGTAAACAACCTTTACGACCATGTAACACCAAACGTGTGGCCTCCAAACTCAACAGATTTAAACCTTATGAAATACTATTTTCGTGAAGTTGTTGTTGTTGTTGTTGTTGTTGTTATGGTAGTTGTGGTAGTCGTGATAGTCGCGGTAGCTGCTGGTGAATGAAAATGTATTTCTAAGGTTGCGTGTAGAAGTAATTAACAGCATTTTCAAATAATTAGCAGAAGCTTTAATTTACTGCATATAGTGTTTTCTGCGTTGGCCTTAGATAAGAACTAGCAGCGACAATTACACACGGAGAGAGATATATGACTGAGATCAACGACAATTTGACTGGTATAGCAATTACAGCTGACTCGTCACAACTGAAAAATAACTGCGCAATACTCATGGAGATAAAATCGCTGCCTTCGACTGGCGGTCTCAATATTATCGGGTTACCATCAAAAACCACATTTATATAGGACTCAATGAGAAAGTTCTAGAAAATAGAATCATGCGATGGCTTGACGCTAATTGATTCGTTAATTGGCTGATCACGTGAAATTGCTGTGACTTAGTCGTGATGTCTAGTCGGCTATGAGGCGATTCGGTTTCGAATCCGCTACACTGCGTTCGAATCGTAGATGAAAGATAGCTAATCGTCATTATCACAGTACCGTAGACATTTTAGACATTATATTATGTCAATTTATTTAATTATTTACTAAAATGACAATTACAAGAATATACATGTATAAGATATTATGCTTTACATATAAAATAGTATAACATTGTATGTTATATTTTAATAATTTTAATAATTTCTGGTATCTTTATATATTAATATATTTTATATGGAAAGCATAATATGTTATACATGTATGTATATTCTTGTAATTGTCATTTTAGTACATAAATAAATAAATTGACATAATATAATGTCTAAAAGTTGATGAACCACCAATTGATCCCCTCCATTTTCTTATTGCTATATATAAATATATATATATATATACATTGTATATATATATATACAATAGGCAGCAGGCTGGCAGAAACGTTAGCACGTCGGGCGAAATGCGTAGCCGTATTTCGTCTGCCGTTAAGTGTTCTGGGTTCAAATTCCGCCGAGGTCGACTTTGCCTTTCATCCTTTCGGGGTCGATAAATTAAGTACCAGTTACGCACTGGGGTCGATGTAATCGACTTAATCCCTTTGTCTGTCCTTGTTTGTCCCCTCTATGTTTAGCCCCTTGTGGGTAGTAAAGAAATATAATATATATATATATATATATACTATATACATTCGTAGCCACTTCAACATGGCTGTCCGTCCGAACGGATTCTACTGCGATTTTTTTAACCCGAAGAGGACATCTCCTCCAGCTTTAATGATGCAGATGTGCATTCAATAAATTGCGAGTAGGATGGGGGGCGAACCCCTACCACCTACTAGCGAGATTTTAGAACAAGCATTTTTACTTGTTATATATATATATATATATATATATATATATATATATAAAATAATATGTGACAATTATTCAATGGACAAGATAAAACTTTGAGTTTCAGATACCGAGGTGGAAATCTACAACACCATCTCTTCGGTTATCTGGCCATCTGAAAAACGCTATGAAAAAAGACCGTTATACAAAGGGAAATTACTGTGTTATTATTCCGCTACTTATATTAACTAAGGCTAAAAGTTCATAGTAAACACGTAAGCATGCCTACTCATACTTTTAACCTTAATCTATATAAGTAGCGGAATTATAACACAGTAATTTCCCTTTGTATAACGGTCTTTTTTCATAGCGTTTTTCAGATGGCCAGATAACCGAAGAGATGGGGTTGTGGATTTCCACTTCGGCATCCGAAACTCAGAGTTTTATCTTGGCTATTGGATAATTGTCACATATTACATTTACAGATAAATTTCCTCTATTTACATAATATTGAGGTCTCTTTCTTTCTTTTGTTATCTTACGGTTTTTACCAATATATATATATATATATATATATTATTCCGCCGAGGCCGACTTTGCCTTTCATCCTTTCGGGGTCGATAAATTAAGCACTAGTTGCGTACTGGGGCCGATCTAATCGACTGGCCCCCTCTCCAAAATTTCGGGCCTTTGTG
>NC_043008.1:14470148-14477648 GCF_006345805.1 Octopus sinensis
TTTGATGGAGGAAGTGACCTCTAATTTGCGGCACGAAGATTTGATCACTTTAAACAAATCATTTGCGCAGGTCATTCGGCGAAAGCTGAACCCTCATGCGTCGTATTCAACAGGTGAGTCTATCATATATGTGTGTGCATGTATGTGTGTGTGTGTGTGTGTGTGTGTGTGGTGTGTGTGTCTGTGTGTGTGTGTGTGTTCCTTTGTGTCTGTTTGTCCCCCAGCACCGCTTGACAGCCAGCCTTGGTGTGTTTATGTCCCCGTAATTTAGCGGTTCGGCGAAAGAAGCCGATATAATAAATACCAAGCTTAACAAAAAGAAACAAAAAAACAAATACTGTTATCGATTCATTCGACTAAAAGTTCATCGAGGTGGTGCCCCAGCAAGGCCGCAGTCCAATGACTGAGACGAGTGAAAGATAAATGATACACGCGTATACAGGCTGTTCTGCTTCAACGCGGGTTTCATTTATAATAATTAACAGCAATCTTGGGTTGAAATTTACCTAAACCGATTTTATATTCGCTTGCGTCACCAGCTTAATTTTGACCAGTCAGGTCAAAGCTGAGGTGGGAGTTTACAAACATGATTTTTAAAACATGTTGTTTACATATAATAATTAGTGCAGTGATTATTCGTTTACAAATTAAAAATGTTATTTAGCTGTTTCAACAGATATTTTAAGAATTTATAGTCATTATCAGCAGTGTATGTTTGCTATTCCAAAGTGTTTACTATCCATAGAATATTCTATTATTTTAATGTGAAATTATTATTGCTCAATAGCAAAATTTTAAAAGAGCAGATCGCTGGCTGGATGGATGGATGGATCGATCGATCGATCGATCGATGGGAGGCTGGGCTGATGACTGCGCCTATATATATATTTCTTTATTGCCCACAAGGGGCTAAACACAGAGGGGACAAACAAGGACAGACAAAGGGATTAAGTTGATTACACTGACCCCAGTGCGTAACTGGTACTTTATTTATCGACCCCGAAAGGATGAAAGGCAAAGTCGACCTCGACGGAATTTGAACTCAGAACGTAACGACAGACGAAATACCTATTTCTTTACTACCCCCAAGGGGCTAAACAGAGAGGGCACAAACAAGGACAAACAAACAGATTAAGTCGATTATATCGACCCCAGTGCGTAACTGGTACTTATTTAATCGACCCCGAAAGGATGAAAGGCAAAGTCGACCTCGGCGGAATTTGAACTCAGAACGTAACGGCTACGCATTTCGCCCGGCGTGCTAACGTTTCTGCCAGCTCGCCGCCTTTACTGGGCCTATATATATATTCTTGTATGTATGCAGAGGTCCTATTGGTTGGTATTACGGTGCACAGTAAAACCACCAGGAGCAGGAATATCTCCATTGGTTGTCACAGCATCTTTCTATGCAAGGGACGCGGTTTCACATGGTTACTGGTCATCTTGCTTCGTCCTGTCACAAGATGCTGATCGCGGAGACTCAGAGAGTAGTACTTTGGGTTGTACATGCATTTATCACTATAATCCATTGATGTACAGATGTCTCTTTATGGTTACCTCATTTGTCATTTTATCTCCTGAAAGTCCTCTGGCGATGGAAGAGTTGCGACGTGTGCAGACCTAACAAGTAAGTTGCAGAGTAAGTTACAACTTTCGTCTATCACCTATGCTTCAAACCATGCAAATGCGCAGCTGAACTGAGCCGTCATCTGAGAGGTCATGGGCAGAACGTCAAAATTGCCATTGACAAAGAGGAAGCACTAGGAGACGGCAATTATTTATCAAGATGAATTAATCACTATGTAAAATGTATCAGATTAGAATAAATTAGTGAAGCCAAGTGCTTAAATTAACAAGCAATCGCAACGATCCATCTCCTGGGCAGATAATGATTAAAAGTAATTTGCCTAATGGAAGGTGATGGAGGCTGGCTTAGCCTTCCTTGGACTAAAGACTTACCGCCGTCGACTAACAACGATTGTAGAGAATATGAGAAGAAAATATGTCTAATACTACAAGCTACAACAGAGTTGCTCTCGTGGCAAATTTGTGGAACAAATAAGGAGGTCTACATTAGGATTGGACGATTTGAACCATTAGAAAAACATTCTATTAAAATAAAAATAAAAAGCTACCATTTATAATAAAGTAGAGTCTATTTTTTGGTGAGAAAATAAACTTTTTTTATTATGAGAAAGTAGGTGGGCCTAGTGATTAGAGCAGCGGACTCGCGGTCGTGGGATCGTGAGTTCGAATCTCAGACCGGGCGATGTGTGTTTATGAGCGAAACACTTAAGCTCCACGCGGTTCCGGCAGAAGGTAATGCCGAACATCTGTTGACCCTTTCGCCACAACTTTCTCTCACTCTTTCCTCTGGCATCTAGCAACGCACCTGTAAAGGACCGGCGTTCCGTCTAGGTGGGAAAGCTATACAACAATGAAACAGGGAAACCGGCCCTTATGAGCCAGGCGTGGCTCATAAAGAAACAAACAACACCAACAGGCGGGGATTAATCATCCCCAGCTAGTAAGAGCTGATTTGCAGGCTATAAGAATTGCACTACGGGTCGTAATGTTACGGTATGTGGTAAAGTACTCCGTACAGATACCGAAAACTACGGCTTTCTCGGCAGATTTCCAAGCTGTTAGAATAATCATTTAATACCGGCTACATATATCGAACAAGTGAAATCCTAGTTTCTAATGCCAGACATTTCGTAATTATTCTAGGAATGAACTGTTTCAAATAATGGACAAAATTAATTATTCTATTATAAAAGGTTGACCAGATCCGCCTTTAGCACTTTTTTTTCCTATTGACTAGTGTTTACATGCAATCTTGTGATAATAGAGGAAGTTGTTAGCAAAGATTCCCAAGCTTTGCTGAATTTTGCCGTATGAATGTAATTATTTCTATCCTGTATTCACTCGCCGTTTTATATTGGAAAAAGCCTTCAGCGTAAACTTTATTCGGTGATGTTGGATTAATTGTGCTTGTTAAAATGCGTAAGCCAAACAATTCAGAATGGATCGTTTGCTTTAGAATTGAACGGTTCAATACCAGCTGCAGTTTCTCAATTCCCTTTCACTAATATTAACATGGGCTTTAAGTCCTTTAAACGTTCTCTTACAGTTGAAACTCAAGAGAATTTGAACGCTTTGGGAATTATAAAACTATCAACGAAAAGATACGAAATTATCTCTGGACATACGACTTACCTTTTATTTCTTTTCTTGTTCCAGCCGTTGGACTGTAACCATGCTGGGGTATTGGGATCTTTTCGGTTTGAACGGCAGTTTTTTTGAAATAATTTCCACGTAACTAAACACTTTTAAACTTCGTATACTGGTAGATTGTGTTTATAAAACATCTTTTTCTCTTGGCTTTATTGAGAAAAGGCTATAGTTTTTAAGATATTTGTTGTTGTTTTTTTCTTCAACTTCTGCAATTTTAACCAATTAATGACATCTATTGAGATGAAAACATTCTGTGCTGTATGAATATGTCCCTCGTTTAAGAAACAGATTGGGTTTATTTACATTTCTGAAGAAAAAAAGATACCCTTTCCCCCACCCCTAACCCTAACCCTAACCCTAACCCTGAAACAGATTGATATGCAATAGATCGATACTAGGGTCATAATTATGGGTGACAATTTCATATGACACCGCTAGAAAAACTGCCGTTCAAACCGAAAAGATCCGGGTATTGATTTGAAGGGTTTAGTCGAACAATTCAACCCTGTACTTTGTTTTTTCGCGTCCTCTATTGGAGACTTTTGCCGAACCGCCAAGTTACGGTGACGTAAACAAACCAACAGCGGTGGCAGTCAAATACACCCATACATACATACATATATACATACATACATACATACATATACACACACACGCACACACATATATACATACATACATACACACAAATAGACATACACGCATGCATATATACATGATAGGTTTCCTCACAGTTTCAGTCTACCAGATTCACTCACAAGGCATTGGTCGACCGGGAGCTACAGTAGAAGGACACTTGCCCAAGGAACCGCGCAATGGGATGGGAACCCAAAACCACGTGGCTACAAAAAGTATCTTCTTAACCACACAACCATGTGATACAAAAATCGAAAAAACTCACCGACTTAGTTTCATAAAACAGATCCGCCATAGAACAATTCCCAAAGGGAAGTTTCTGGCAATTTTCAATTTCCTCTTTTTTATCTGTTTATTTGCTCTTTTTTTTTGATTACTTATTTTCCATTTACCAGTTTCATCGCAGCCTGTATTTTCTTACTTTTCATATAATCTCACGTGGTTTTATCGAGTAAACGTCAACATGGAACGTGTTCAGAGAAACAATGAGATGTTTTTTTGTTGTTGTTATTGTTGTTGTTTTTCTCATTAACTCAGTGCACGGTTTTCTCTTTTTTTCTCTTTTATGCTTTTTTCTTTCCTTAATTTGAGAGACAATGATGTATAGCCTACATGCATATATCATACATATATATATTTTTTTATATGTTTTATATATATTTTATATATATATAATATAATATACATATATATATTATATATATATATATATATATATATAATAATATATATACATATATATATATATATACATATATATATATATATATATATATAATATATATATTATATATATATATATATATATATATATATATATATATATATATATTGGCAAAAACAGTAAGATAACAAAAGAAAGAAAGAGACCTCAATATTATGTAAATAAGGGGAAAAAAAGATGGCCAGATAACCGAAGAGATGGTGTTGTGGATTTCCACCTCGGCATCCGAAACGCAGAGTTTTATCTTGGCTATTGAATAATTGTCACATATTATTTTACAGATATATATATATATATATTATGCATATATATGTGTACTTCCGGTTTCGTTGCAGAAACGCGGGCTTTTCGTGCTCCTGAAACAACCAAGAGAGATTCCCTAAATCGTCGAAAAATCTACTAAAACTGACAAAAAACAAACGTAGCACTTGTTATCTCATAACGCCCTACTATAATATATTAGTAAAAAAATTTAATAAATTACACCAGAAGTTCAATGTATTACATTAAAGTCAGTGACGCAAGCCAGAGTTGTCCTCGGAGAAAGCACGTGGTGATAAATCGTACTTTCATTAGTGGCCGTGTGTAAAGAGTAATTGATTTTTCTTTGAAACAAAACCGCTTCCTACAAGAACAAGGATTGGAATTTTACCTCTTGGGAATAAGTATCCTATTCAATTTGTTGTTTATTTTGTTTTATCTTGGGTAATACTGGATAAAAATTTGAGTTAAGACGTATTGTTTGTTTATATTCTATTTGAAAACTTACGGTAGCAAATACGAAACCTCTTCTTCTTTTCATTATCATTTTTCATTTAACATTTTCTTACAACGACCTCGTCGTTTATATTCTACTAGCAGTATCGCCCGGCGTTGCTCGGGTTTGTAAAGGAAATAACTATATAAGAATTTTTAGAGAGTTATAGCCAAAAAATAGCAAAAAAATGCATTCAAATGGGAAAAAAATTATGGTAATTTTTTTTTTAAATCGTTGACTCATCGTAGACATTTTTAGAGAGTTACTTCCCTTATATAATAGCGAAAAAATGGCATTAAAATGGAAAAAAATGATGGTAATTTTTTTTTAAATCATAGACTCATCGTAGACGCGCGCTAATACCCAGAAGGGCTCGATATGAATCACGACTATAAGATACCTGGTTTTGGTTAAACTGCACCGCAAAATGTGGGAGTAGTTAGGAATCTAAATCGTAGGAGACAGACACAAACCTCTCCTTTATATATAAAGATTTGAAAAATTTACGGTAGCAAATTCGTAACGAAACCTCTTTCTTTTCACTATCGGTTTTCCACTTTATCTTTCTTCTTACAGCGGCTCCCTCACTCTATACCTTTCGTTTTTCTCTTTCCTTCATATCTTCGTCACCTGATCTTCCTCTCTCTCTTTCACACCTTCCCCGTCCTCTCTCCTCTCTCCTTCCCTTTCATATCTTCCTTCTTTTCCCACGTTTCTCTCCCTCCCTTTGTCTCTCTTTACACTTACCTCTCTCCCTCTCTCTTTCATACCTTCCTCGTTTTCTCACCCTTCTCCTTCATTCTGTTTCTCCCTTCCTTTCATATCTTCCTCCTTGTCCCGCTTCACTCTCCCTCCATTTGCCTCTCTCTCTCTACATCTACCTCTCTCTCTCTTTTTCATACCTTCTTTTTCTCTCCTTTCCCTCACTCAAATCTTCCTCCTTTTCCCACTTCTCTCTCCTTTCTTCTGTCTGTCTGTCTCTCTCTCTCTCTCTCTCTCTCTACATCTACCTTCCCCTCTCATCTCCCTCTCTCCCTCATATATTTCTCATTTTCCTCCTCTTCTTCTCACTCCGCCTCTTCCTTTCCCTCACATCCTTCATTCTCTCCTTCACTCTGTCTCCCTTTCTCTTCCTCTCTTTACCCTCTTCTGTCTCGCTATCGCTCCATGCCCCTTTTCTCTTTCTTCATATCACCCTCTATCTTTCCTTCATATCTGCCTCTCTCTATCCTTGATATCTCCCTCTTTCTTCCACTCTCCCTCCCTCTATCTTTCTTCCACTCTACCTCCCCTGTCTGTCTCACTTCCTCTCTATCCTCCCCTCCCCCTCTGAACTTAGTAAACGAAGATGGCACCAAAGTGGGAGAGCAAAGAATTGAATCTTCTGTTGCAAGCATGGCAGATTGCTAGCGGCGATCCGCCAAACAACATCATCACTGCTGCACTGAAGAATAATGGCTTCTGTAGAACCATTGAGCAAATAGAGCGGAAGAAAAATGAATTCATCTGGTTCTATACCCTTATTAGACCGCACATTGACACCCTTGGTGTCATCATGGAAAACCACTGTGACAAGGCTCATAAGGATAGGGATAATAAAGCAAAAACCCAGAAGTCTCTTTGATCCAATGGTCCCTCTAAAGAATGGATCCCCGCCCCTGCGAACAACCAGGTTGATAAGGATAGGGAAGCTGAAGAAGCAACAACTAGAAGTCCCTTTGTACCAGTGGTCCCACAAAGGAATGGAATCCTTACCCCATTGAACAACCAGAGGAATGCAAATGCTACCACCAGAAAAGGAAGGAAAGAACATGAGCAAAAACATGAAGAAGGAAGGGAAGAAAAAGGAAAAGAGGAAATGACTAAAACTGAAACCCCGAGCCACAAAACAAAAAACAGAAAACTCAAATATGGATGCTCCAATGGAATCCAAAACCCTAGAGGAGAGAAATCTGAAGTGAATTCAAAACCACGTAAATTTTAGCTGCAAGGCAAATGTTGGCATGGGGAAGATGGTACAAACTGCTGATTTGTTCACCTGAGGCCCCGCCAAAACTACAGGAACCTTAAAGAGAAATACTTCCCTGAGGAAAGGCACGAATCGTCTCCAAGGAAAAGAATATGCAAATGCAATGCGCTCTTTAGA
>NC_043008.1:14490148-14512648 GCF_006345805.1 Octopus sinensis
TTCAATAAAGTTCTTTGGTCAGACAATAGATGGTGTGACCGCCATCAGCATAGAAAAAATATCTTCCATCTCCAAATCGTTCAGAGATCAAATTCTGCCGAGGTCAACTATGCTTTTCATCTGTCCAGGGTCGATGAAATACGTACAAATTGAGCACTAGGAGTCGATATAAGCGACTGCTCCCCTCCTCCTCCTCAAATACTTCATGTCTTGTGCCTGTTATAGAAAGGAAGAGAAACGATTATGAAAAGAATTTCTTTTCCATTTACTCCGTCAGACTGTTGTATTTGATGTTCCTCTTGCACACAATAAATTCCGTATGAAGAATTGAAACCTTAACTTTGTTTTCATATTTCCACTTCATACTCATGCAACTATTTCACCTTTGTAATGTTCAAACGTTGTGAAGGCGCGTGACTTAGCGGTTAAGGTGTTGTCGTAAGGGTATCGACGTAAGGTTGTGGAGTGGTGCGTTGTGCCTTTAACCAAGACGCTTTATTTTCTACATTGCTCCAGGTTTTTGTTTCTTCCTCCTCGAGCCATGCCTGGCTCATAAGGGCCGGTTTCCCGGTTTCCTTGGCGTATAGGTTCCCTACCTGGAGGGGACGCCGGTTCGTCTCAGGTGAGCTGCAAGATGGAGGAGGAAAGAGAGAGAGAAAGTTGTGGTGAAAGAGTCAGCAGAAGTTCGCCATTACATTCCGCTGGAGCCGCATGGAGCTTATTTGTTTCGCTCATAAACACAAACATCGCCCGGTCTGATATTCGAACCCGCGATCCCTCGACCGCGAGTCCGCTGCCCTAACCACTAGGCCATGTGCCTCCACATTGCTCCAGTCCACTTAGCTGAAAAAAAATTGAGCTCAATCTGTATTTCAAAGGGCCAGCTTTGTCACATTGTTGTCACACTGAATCTCCTAAAGAACTTCATTAAGGGTCATGCATGTCTGTGGAGTACTCATCCATTTGCAGGTTAATTTCACGAGCAGGTTCTTCCGTTGATTGGATCAACTGGAACCCTCATCGTCGTAACAGATAGACAGACAAACAGACAGATAGATAGATAGATAGATAGATAGATAGATAGATAGATAGATAGATAGATAGATAGATAGATAGATGGATGGATGGATGGATGGATGGATGGATGGATGGACGGATAGATAGATAGATAGATAGATAGATAGATAGATAGATATTACAGGCTTCCACACAGTTTCCGCATGCCAGATTCACTCACAAAGCTACAGTAGAAGACACTTGCCCAAATTGCTGCGCAGTAAGGCCTGAACCCGAAACCATGCGGTTGTCAAAACGAAAAAAAAACCACACCGTACACGTGAATATTTTGGACAATCTACAACTACGAATGGGGAACATTTTTTTTTTTTACTATCCCTGAGCAGATATAAAATTATCACTTGGCGTGGATATTGTTATCAACGCTATGAAGGCGTATGCTCGTAAATTTTTGCGGTGATTGCATTTGTTGCCACAACAACAAAAAGACATTACGCAAGAAAAAAAAAGTACGGTTATTGTAGCCATTTTTCTAGCTGGCTTTTTCCACGTTATGTGTTTTTGCGTCTGCTGTTTGCACGAACATCGATTTTTTTTAACAAATTTCTCTTCGAAATATTTTATCAGTGTATATCTACTACTATCTCTCAATCATTGAGTTTGTTTTTTTTTCTTTTTCACTTGCTTATTATTTGTCTCCTTATCTACCGAAACTATCTCCTTATCTAGCATATTTCAATTCTATCATTTCTTTATCTGTCTTAGACACACACCAAACAACAACAAACGCTCAAAGAAAAGCGAAGTATTATGCAAACTATATACACACGCGCACACACACGCACACGCACGCATACACACACACACACGCATTTCATATACATACATTCATATATACATACACATACGTATATATGTATATATACATACATATATATATATACACCTATAAGTACATATGAATATATATATATATATATATTTATGTATATATATATACACACTTATAAGTACATATATACATATAATGTGTGTGTGTGTTCCATTTTATATACATATATTCATATATACATACACATATGTATATATGTACATATATATATATATATATATATTATATATATATATATAGATATATATATATATATATATATGTACATATATATATATACATAGACTTATAGTACATATAATATATATATATACACACACATACTATACATATAACATGTGTGTGTGTGTTGCGTATGTGTGTATGTGTGTGTGTATGCATGTTTGTGTGAGGGATGCAACGTCAAATAGTGGAAATACAATACAGTAAGAATACTGTACGATGGATAAGATGTTAGTTTAAAATTTAAATGAAAACCAAAAAAATTGCCGTTGACGTTTCGGGCAGTTTTCACAAGGAGGCAGACAATGTATTATAATGAAATTCTTCATAGAACTAAATTATTCGCAACGGAAGCTTTAGTTATATCGACACAGAGACACAGTGCAGTAGTTATCTCTTAAGCAATTTTTCAGTCCGGCGATGATGATTTTATCACTTACAACATTATTCCTATGATCAAATGCTGCCTACGACAAAACGTGACACCAAATAACCTCCATAATCTTTTCGTTTAGAAGACAAAGCTGACGAAGCTTGCAAGGTCTCAACATATAAGTCGACTAAAGGACGTTTTCGTTTACAACTAAACATAAAATATTAACAAATAGGCGCAGGAGTGGCTGTGTGGTAAGTAGCTTGCTTAGCCAACCATATGGTTACAGGTTCAGTCCCACTGCGTGGCACCTTGGGCAAGTATCTTTTACTATAGCCTCGGGCCGACCAAAGCCTTGTGAGTGGATTTGGTAGACGGAAACTGAAAGAAGCCCGTCGTATAAATATATATATATATACTATATATATATATATATATATATATATATATATATATACACACACATATATGTGTATGTGTGTGTAAAACTTCTTACATTAGTACATGTCTTGATTATATCATATATGTGTATATATATATGTTTGTATGTCTGTTTGTTTACGTCCCCGTAACTTAGCGGTTCGGCAAAAGAGACCGATAGAATAACTACTAGGCTTGCAAAAAATAAGTTCTGGGGTCGATTTGTTTCGACTAAAGGCGGTGCTCCAGCATAGCCGCAGCCAAATAACTGAAACAAATAAAAAATAAAATAAATAAATACGAAAACTGGTAAGAAGCTTGTTTTCCAAACCACATGGTTCCGGGTTCAGTCCCACTGCGTGGCACTTTGAGTAAAAGTCTTCTAGTATAGCCTCGGGACGATTAAAGCCTTGTGAGTGGATTTGGTGGATGGAAACTGAAAGAAGCCCGTCGTATTTGTGTGTGTGAGTGTGTGTGCCTTCTTTTGCGTCTGTGTTTGCTCCATCATCACTTGACGACCGGTGTTGGTGTGTTTACGTCCCTGTATTCTAGCGGTTCAGCAAAAAAGACCGATAGAATAAGTACTAGGCTTAAAAATAAGTCCTGGGGTCAGATAGTTCGATTAAAAATCAATTGCCGTATGTAATACATTTAATCTCTCTGCAATTTCTCGTACAAGTTATATGACAATCAGATTCAATTATGGCTTTGATTCGGTCATCATCAACTTCAGTAGGTGGACCAGAACGTTGGTCATCTTTGAGTGAAAAATCTCCAGAACGGAATTGTTTGAGCCATTTCTGACATGTCGTGCTGATAAACAGTCAACACTCTAAACTTCACATATCTTTTTGTGAACGTCAACAGCTTTCTTGCCTTTACGGAAATAAAATAGCAAAATATGGTGAAATTTTTGTTTTTGCGCTCCATGTTAAAATTGACACTAAACTAACAGTTGTAAACGAAATTACATGCAATTTGCTTATAAAGTAAAGTAAAAGTAACGGCTATCAAATGTCAAAAGGAAAAGATCATAACATTGACAAAAGTCATTTTTAAAAATCGTAACTCTATCTATTTGCGAAAAACAAAATTGCTTTCTTGCCAACACAATATATATACATATACACACACACACACACACACACACACACATATATATATATATATATATATATATATATATATATATATATTCATCCCTTTCCTCCTTCAAACGAGTCCATAACCTGCGTCACCTCCTGGTCCACAGTTTCTTCCCTACCCTGGATCCTTCCCTTGCTCCCGCCCACGCTGTCGTACCTGCCCGTACCTGCCCGTACCTCTCCAACACCACCATCCTCACAGGCACCCATCACCGTCCCTATTACATCGCCGTTTCCTTTACCTGCACTTCTAGTAATGTCATTTACTGCATCTCCTGCTCTCTGTCCTTCCCTGTATATTGGTCAAGCGGGACGTCGCTTAGCTAACAGGTTCGCGGAGCACCTCCGGCACATCAGACTCGGCAATGATACACTGCCCTGGTCGCGCGCCATTTCTGCTCTACCGGTCATTTGCTACATCTGTCTGTGTTCGGAATGTCTGTGTACAGGGGCCACCCGGACTCCTGCCTTCGCCGTGAACAAGAATTTATCTTCTCTCTTCGTTCCTCTGCGTTACAGGGACTCGACTCACCTCCTCTCTTCATCTGACACCAAACTTCGCCTTCTCTCTTCATTTGACACCAATCTCACACAGATTCCCACTCACCACCACCCCACACACACACCCTCCAGCTACACACCACACCTACATACCGCCCACCTCAGTACCCTCACCCACACGCACCACTATACATACCCATACACACTGTTCAACTCATCACTCACTTCACACACCATTACACACACCCACAACACATTCCCACTCCACACACACTTCTCAGCACCCACACAATACCGCATCATCCACACACACACACACACACACACAATCTTCAATAACATCACCACACATACCACTATATGAATAGCCACACACACACTGTTTAACTAAGTACACATACCATACACCATCATGAACAATCTCACACCCACACAAGCACATAATACCTGAACAGAGACAATATATACATATACACACATACATACACACGCAACACGCAAAGACAAAGTTAACTTTCGCCCACATACATACACTATACACATGCACACCAATTGGTCACATTGACACACATACATACACACGTACACATGTGCACTCACCACGTGAGAAAACGCACATCAACTGCTACACACAATTTTTGAACGGCAAATTTTGAGCGACAAATTTTGAGCAACAAATTTTGAGCGACAATTTTTGAGCGGCAAATTTTGAGCGACAAATTTTGAGCAACAGCTTTTGAGCGAAGGGGACAAGTCGATTACTTGATTGGTACTATATTTTATCGACCCCGAAAGGGTGGAAGCAAAGTTAAACTCAGAGCAATTTGAACTCAGAGCAATTTGAACTCAGAGCAGTTTGAACTCAGAGCGTAAAGAACCAGTAGAAAATTCGCCATTTTATCCGCTGTGCTAACGATTCAGCGAGCCCGCCGCATTAAGTATATATGATTTTTGTCTCTACGTGTGATCAGTTTGAAACCAAGCTCCGTGCTAAATACATTGCCTCCTACACGTAGCACGTATTAAGATATATAAGCAGCAGACAATAAGTTGTGATGGTGTAGACGTGGAGAAGGTGAAGAAGTGTGTATAATGATGAATGTCGAGGCAGAAAGTTCACATTTAACACTGGAGGTTAAAGTATCTTTTCAGTATGAATGAAAACTAGATTATTTTGTGAAAGCAACCGTCATGTTGACAAGCTGGAGAGGATGTAAAAACGAAGAAGTGTCAGATTGTGAATTGGTGAGGCCGTGGATATTTGTGAATTGATAGAAAGAATAGAGGAGAGAGGTGGAGAGTAAGAGAGAATGTTGGAGAAATTGATAACGAAAAGGAACAAAAAAGAATTTGCGTTTGAGAATAAAACGAGAAAAAAATTTATGTAAGAGACTGTGTATTAGAGAGAGAAAAGGCAAATGTTATATATGTGCGTATGTGTTTGATTGTAGGTGTTTATGAATATCTGTGTGTGTGTATGTGTGTGTTTGTATATATAAAAGTGTGTGTGTGTGTGTGTGTGTACATATATACATATACATACACTTAGATAAATGTGTGTGTGACAGAGACAGGGAGAGAGAGAGAAACGAAAGGAGAAAGAGGGAGCCATTAAGGGATGAAAGAAAGGAAACTTATGTATGTGAGTGAATGAGTGAGTGAGTGAACGAGTGAGTGAGTGAGTGAGTGAGTGAGTGAGTGAGTGAGTGGGTGAGTGAGTGAGTGAGTGAGTGGGTGAGTGAGTGAGTGAGCTGGAAAGAGACAGAATATGAAAGAGATATCTGTAAGTGCTAGAGAAGAAAGTATGTTTCTAAAAAAAAAAGTGGGGTGAGAAGAAAAAGTAAAAAAAAAACACCCAATGCGTGTGAATAGAATGAGAATGAAGAATGAGATTAAATATGAAAGGGAAAGAAATAGAGGGAAAGAGATAGATAGGATTGATAGAGACGAAAGAAAAAAGATGGAGAGGAAGGTTTTATTTGAGAGAGTGAGAGAAAGACTTTGGTTGATGGAAGCAGAAAGTATAGAAGAACGTGTAGGGCACCGGAATGACTGGGTGATTAAGAAGCAGGCTTTGCAATCAGGGAGGTTCGAGTTCAGTTCCAGTGCATGGCAGCTTCGGCAATATGTCTTCCACTGCAACTTCGGGCTGGCCAATGGTTGATGGAAACTGTAGAAGCCCCTCGAATATATATATATATATACATATATATACATATATATATTACATATATATATATACATATATATATATATAATATATATATATATATTATATATATATATGATATATATATGTATATGTATGTATATGTATGTATACCACACACACACACACACACACACACACACCACACACACACACATATATATATATATATATATATATATATATATATATATATAGTGAAGGCGCATGGCTCAGTGGTTACAGCGTCGAGCTTACGATCGTGAGGTTGTGAGTTCGAATGCGTGTTGTGTTCTTGAGCAAGACTCTTTATTTCACGCTGTTCCAGTTCACTCAGCTGTAGAAATGAGTTGCGACATCACAGGTGCCAAGCTGTATCTGCTGTTGCCTTTCCCTTGGATAACACTGGTGGCGTGGAGAGGCCGGTATGCATGGGCGACTGCTGGTTTTCCATATATATATATATATATATATATATATATACACACACACATATATATGTAGCGCAGATTTCAACACGAAGGGTTGGGGCTCTCTATCATGGTAACGCGTGTTGAGGAAGGTGAGGCTGTAATGCCAGTCAAGAAACCGGTCCACGTGAGTCCAAATCCTTGAATATATGCTGAGAGATTGTCTTGGCTCGTTTGCCTTCTGACGGTTGATTTCTGTAGTTATTATCAGTGTATTTTGGCGATTTAAATAAGAATTATGACTGTTATTTCCAGCAGTGTGTCCTTTGATTAGTTTTATATATATATATACTCTTTTACTCTTTTACTTGTTTCAGTCATTTGACTGTGGCCATGATGGAGCACCACCTTTAGTCGAGCCAATCGACCCCAGGTCTTATTCTTTGTAAGCCTAGTACTTATTCTATCGGTCTCTTTTGCCGAACCGCTAGGTTACGGGGGACGTAAACACACCAGCATCGGTTGTGAAGCGATGTTGGGGGGACAAATACAGACACACAAACACACACACATATATATATATATATGTGTGTGTGTGTGTGTGTGTGTGTGTGTGTGTGTGTGTGTGTGTGTACATATATACGAAGGGCTTCTTTCAGTTTCCATCTACCAAATCCACTCACAAGGCTTTGGTCGGCCCGAGGCTATAGTAGAAGACACTTGCCCAAGGTGCCAAGAAGATACTTGCCCAGTGGGACTGAACCCGGAACCATGTGGTTAGTAAGCAAGCTACTTACCACACAGCTACATACATACATGCATACATGCATACATGCATACATGCATACATACATACATACATACATACATACATAAAGGCGCAAGCACTGCTTGAAATAAGAGTCAAAATACCATTTAGTCACGAGCAAGCATTTATCTAATGACTGACAAGGGAGGCAAATTCCCTACAGCAAGCGAGAGATTAATCTTCATCAATGGCATTTACTCCGTTGCCGAGGGTTAAACCGAACTCGCCTTGTCAGTTTATAAAAAATACCATTGGAATTTGTAACTGATTCCATAAAAAGATAAAGTGAAAATTATAAATTATTCAGATGGCTAGTCGCAATTTAGAAACCAAAAAGCACAAAGTACAACCGTCACTAAAGTGACTGAGTGTGCTAGTCAGTACCAGTATTACATTATTACTGGTATTTATTTTATCGACCTCGAAAAAATGAAAAGCAAAGACGGCCATGACGGAATTTGAACTCAGGACGTAAGGGGGTCGCATGAAATACTGCTATGCTTCATTCTGTTTCCACCGACGGGCAGACGACTCCGACACCTCGCGAAAATATAAATAATATATCTTTTGCTGACTAAGATTGTTGTTCGTCTATTTTGGCAGCGAGCTTTCTAAGTGCTAAGTGGGGGGGGGGGTTTACGTCATTTTACAGTCTCCATCGTGTATTTTAATTAATCAGCGAATGTTGGAAATGTGTTGCACGTAGTTTCTGATAAAATTTTTTTTTTTTTTTTACTCGCTCCAGTGTATGCATAATGTGTTTACATTTTCCAGTGTAAAGATGTGTTGTGCACGATGCTCTTTCGTGGTACTGATAAGAGAGGTGATGATGGAATTAACAGGCTTTGCTCGTGTCAAACGGAACGACATTATTTTCGTAGAAGTTCAAAAGAGGAAGACATCCCTTGAGAGCGACGTAAATGCTTCCAGTAGATTCGACTTTACGGAGGCGTACTGATTGTCACCATTCTGAGAATTCAGCTTACAAACTTAAAAGATGTATTCAACTGCTTTTATCACTTTTGGTAGGTTGGAAGCGAGTGCGATTGGCAGATTGATCTTTTCCCAGAATATGTGACCTTATATTCAAAGTTAGAATATACTATTATTAACATTTCTTGTAAGGTGTTAAGGTGTAGGTGTTAAGGCGGCGAGCTGGCAGAAACGTTAGCACGCCGGGCGAAATGCTTAGCGGTATTTCGTCTGCCGTTACGTTCTGGGTTCAAATTCCGCCGAGGTCGACTTTCGGGGTCGATGAATTAAGTACCTGTTACGCACTGGGGTCGATATAATCGACTTAATACCTATGTCTGTCCTTGTTTGTCCTCTCTATGTTTAACCCCTTGTGGGTAATAAAGAAATAGGTATTTCGTCTGCCGTTACGTTCTGGTTTCAAATTCCGCCGAGGTCGATTTGCCTTTCATCCTTTCGGGGTCGATAAATTAAGTACCAGTTACGCACTGGGGTCGATATAATCGACTTGATCTTTTTGACAGTCCTTGTTTGTCCTCTCTGTGTTTATCCCCTTGTAAGTAGTAAAAAAAAATGGTTAAGGTGTAGATATCTGTGTACGTGGAAGCGCAATGGCACAGTGGTTAGGACAGCGGACTCACAGTCGGAGGATCACGGTTTCGATTCCCAGACCGGGCGTTGTGTGTGTTTACTGAGCGAAAACATCTAAAGCTCCACAAGGCTCCGGCAGGGAGTGCTGGCGACCCCTGTTGTACTCTTTCGCCACAACTTTCTCTCACTCTCTCTTCCTGTTTCTTGAGTAACGCTGCGATGGACTGGCGTCCCGTCCTGCTGGGGTAAAACATATACGCCACGGAAACCGGGCCGATGAGCCTGGCTAGGCTTGAAAAGGGCACATAAAAAAATAATAAAGGTGTTAAGGTGGCGGGAGGCAGAATCGTTAGCCAGCCGGGCAACATACTTAGCGGCATTTCGTCCCTCTTTACGTTCTGAGTTCAAATTCCACCGAGATCAACTTTACCTTTTATTCTTTCAGGATCGATAAAATAATTACCTGTTGAACACTAGAGTCGATATAATCGACTAACCCCTCCCACCGAACTTATTGGCCTTGCGCCAAAATTAGAAACCAATATTTCTCCTAGGGCGCCGAGCTGGCAGAATCGTTAGCACGCCGGGCGAAATGCTTAGCGGTATTTCGTCTGCGTTACGTTGTGAGTTCGAATTCCGCCGAGGTCGACTTTGCCTTTCATCCTTTCGGGGTCGATAAAAATTAAGTACCAGTTACGCACTGGGGTCGATGTAATCGACTTAATCCGTTTGTCAGTCCTTGTTTGTCTCCTCTGTATTTAGCCCCTTGTGAGTAGTAAATAAATAGGTATTTCGTTTGCCGCTACACTCTGGGTTCAAATTCTGCCGAGGTCGACTTTGCCTTTCATCCTTTCGGGGTCGATTAAATAAATACCAGTTACACACTGGGGTCGATATAATCGACTTAATTCGTTTGTCTGTCCTTGTTTGTCCCGTCTGTGTTTAGCCCCTTGTGGGTAGTAAAAGAAATAGGTATTTCGTCTGTCTTTACGTTCTGAGTTCAAATTCCACTGAGGTCGACTTTGCCTTTCATCCTTTCGGGACCGATAAAATAAGTACCAGTTGTATACTTGCTCGATGTAATCGACTTAGATCTTTCCCCGAAATTGCTGGCTTTGTGCCAATATTTGAAACTAATATTTTTGCTTGCAGTCTAGAGTCGACCGAAAAATATCATTTCCAAGACTTTCTTTGCACTTTAGAACAGAGCAGTGGGTAGCGATTTTCTTCACTACTACAGGGAGTGACGACCCTGCCTGACACGAGTCTCGGGCTCAGCTGGCTCGGGCTGACAGTACCCGGTATGGGCCCCTATCCAGGGTTACGGAAATGAGACAACCTTCAAAGAAATCCGGAGTGGAACCCCGAAGGTGGTTTAGTGTTCGACTCGACACTTTTCCGGCAGCTCCTGCAACCAAGCTGGTGCCAAACGCAATGCTCTGCACTCCTTTGGACTACGTCAGCAAGGTCGAGAGAGGAATCCTGACGATTGGGCTACCCGGAATTTTTTTATATGTAACCCAGACCTGCGCAAAACTAGAGCGGAAACTGGAGTGGACATGAAATGTAAAACCAGACTGGATTCGTTTATTCGCAACTCCATTGTCTCCCGAGACAAAAGGATGCCAACAACAAGATCAGAGTAACTAACCCTGGACAGAGCTCTTCTTGGCATTGTTGTACTTTTATTGCACTTGGCATTGTCGCACTTTTATTGCACTTGGCATTGTCGCACTTTTATTGCACTTGGCGTTGTTGCACTTTTATACAACACAGTTTTCTTTTCTGTATCAACGGATATATTTATATTTCTACAACCGCTTTCATGCTCTGTAAGTACCTTGCTCACTTCACTTTTAATTTCATCATTTCTCCAGCAAAAACAACCAATAACAATTAGTACAATCTTTACGTTGTATCCTCTTGTCCTGTGCGCAATATTTCAAGAACTATTAACCTCTCTTTTCTTGGTTTCTCACTTTGTTCTTCTTGTGTGCATGTATATATTTTCACTGCGTGGAGGCGCAATGGCCCAGTGGTTAGGGCAGCGGACTCGCGGTCATAGGATCGCGGTTTCGATTCCCAGACCGGGCGTTGTGAGTGTTTATTGAGCGAAAATACCTAAAAGCTCCATGAGGCTCCGGCAGGGGATGGTGGTGATCCCTGCTGTACTCTTTCACCACAACTTTCTTTCACTCTTACTTCCTGTTTCTGTTGTACCTGTATTTCAAAGGGGCCGGCCTTGTCACTCTCTGTGTCACCACGCTGAATATCCCCCGAGAACTACGTTAAGGGTACACGTGTCTGTGGAGTGCTCAGCCACTTACACGTTAATTTCACGAGCAGGCTGTTCCGTTGATTCGGATCATCCGGAACCCTCATCGTCGCAACCGACGGAGTGCTTCCAATCCCAATTTTTACTGTAAAAGAACATTATCATAAATAATATATTTTTGGTCGGTATTTTCTCTTATTATCTCTATCCTTCAGGCAATGACGCATTTATGCATAAAATATTCAAACTTCCAACTCATTTTATTCAATCTGCTCTTCGTATCCCATCTGGTTTTATATCGCGCTAAAATCTTTTTTCCGGCCGATCCTTGATTTGCTAACGGTGCTTATAGAAACCATTAATGTATTTGTAAGATCGTTTCACATAATCATTCCCTGCAAATGTTTTACGAAAGAGTCCAGAAGCTGGCTACCCACATGGTTCATGGTCTCAAAAATTTGTCCTACGAAGAAAGGCTGAGGACGCTCGACCTTTATTCTCTTGAAAAACGCCGCCGCCGTGGTGATCTCATTCTTGCCCACAGCATCATAAGCGGAAAGTGTAACCTCTCGAAAGAGCTGTTCTTCACTCCTGCTCCAGAGCGTCGGCTGCAGGGTCATTCCGAAAAGCTCTACCTGCGACGATTTCATCTAAATCGAAGGAGAGGAGCTTTCTCCGTCCGGGTTGCGGATCCGTGGAACAAGCTGCCAGACGAGATGGTGAAGATGCCGACGACCGCTTTGTTCAAAGCCTCCCTGGACCTCAAGTGGCCTGAACTCTTTACATGAACACCACCCTGTACTTAACTCCATGTCCCCCTACATGGCCTTGCTATTTGCTTTTGAGCCAAATTAACTAACTAACTAACTAACTAACTAACATTAATGTATTGTAAGATCGTTTCACATAATCATTCCCTGCAAATGTTTTACTTCCAGACATCAGATAGTAAACTTCCTCGTTCCTATTTACACAAATTTTGATGTCACTCTCTACTTCCCGCTTAAATTATACTCTCTACTTTTCGTTTTTTTTTTGTTCCAACATATTAAAACTGAAACACGTGTTACAAGAATCCAGAAACAGCTTAACCATTCATTGCTCTTATTCTTTTCCTTTTTTTAAATCTCAGTTGTTAAAGACCTTTATTCCATACAGTTATCTTTATACTGGTTGTATACTGTCAATCTAACAAGAACGTGACAGTAGGGGGTACACCACCGCTGTATAGCCCTAGTGGTGTACCCCCTACTGTCACGTTCTTGTTAGATTGACAGTATACAACCATTCTATCGCCCCAACACCGTACATGTCTCTACGAGAGATTTAGAAATTCAATATTTCTTATCTTTATACTACTTAAATTCAAAATTCCGCTGAGTTCTTTGTCTACCTTCTCTTTTTTTGTTAACATCTCTCCGATTTCCATTCAACGTTTCCTACATTAATTCTGGTTTCTCCGTCATCGAATTTCACCTTTTCTTCGACATTAAACATTCTATAATCTGCTTCTCTTTAAATAAAACAATATCCTTTCTTCCCATCTTTCTTGCATGCAGTATTTATATGCCATGTAACGTGTCACTCTAACTTTTGTTTCATTGTCTACATCTTTCATATTCCTGACACCTGTGCTTCAGTTTTTCCTTGTCAGGAATAATCTTGCATTATTCGCTTGTCTGCCAACTGTTGCTACTATTGCTGTTGCTGTTGTCGTTGTTGTTGTTGTTGTTGTTCTTGTTCTTGTTCTTGTTCTTGTTCTTGTTCTTGTTCTTCTTCTTCTCTTCTTCTTCTTCTTCTTCTTGATGTTGTTACTTTTCCTGATCCGTATTACTATTTCGTTCTTCTTCTCCTCTTTCTTCCTGAGCTCTACCACAATCATCATCATCATCATCATCATTTTCTTCTTCGTCTCCTCTCTCTCTCTCTCTCTCTCTCCTTAATTTTGCTTGTCCTTCTTTCTTCTTCCTCTCTTCCTTTTTTTCATCACAATCCTCCCATCCCTCTCCCATCCCTCTCCCTCCATCCTCTCCACATGTTCTTCATCTGTCTTACAATGATTGACGCCATAAACGATCGAATAAAAGACTTTAGCCTTTCCCCCAAACTCCCAACAGCACTCATCACCCCCTACACCACCACCACCACCACCCTCTGTCCCACCGTCCTCACTGCAGTGGCAGAAGGAAGAGAGGAAGAGAGGAAGGTTGTATACAGCTGATTTATATTTCTCTTTATCCTGTTACAATACGAACTACAGAAACTGGAAAAGAGAAGAAATAGTCTTTTCATCGCTTAGTGTGGGAGTGGGGGAAAAGGCAATGCCATAACGCATCATGGGATCTCTGATATTGGTGGGAAGAATTGAAGGGGGAAAGGCATCCTGGAGCAGACACGTGACCGGAATGCTTACACCGGAGTGGACTCTACTGACTGGCACTCCATCGGTTACGACGATGAGGGTTCCTGTTGATACGAACAATGGAACAGCCTGCTCGTGAAATTAACGTGCAAGTGGCTGAGTACTCCACAGACACGTGTGCCATTAACGTAGTTCTCAGAGAGATTCAGCCTGACACAGAACGTGACAAAGGTGGCACTTTGAATTACAGATACAGCTCATCTTTACCCGCTGATAGAACTGGAGCAACGTGAAATAAAGTGTGTTGCTAGAGGGCACAATGCGTCGCTGGGAATCGAACTCACGACCTTACGACTGTGAGCCAAAAAGCTTGGCCAAGATGCTACGTAGTTTAGTTAGACTGAACCCGGAACCATGTGGTTCGTAAGCAAGCTACTTACCACACAACCACTCCTACGCCTATTTAATATTTCTTTAATTTAGAGTTTGTTGACCATGGCGACCACCACTCCTTGTTCAGAATAAATCAGTAATCCGGAAAGGCTTTGGAACCATAAGTTCCGGAGGATCGATGTTGTACCTGTATCTCAAAAGACAACGGATTAACACTTGATAAGTTCCTCTCCATAACACAAGCCTGGGCAACAACGATATTCTTTTAGAAAACCAGTATTGGCCATGCATTCTCTTGATGTTTACTTAATGTGTGTACAGTAAATCCTCGAGTATAGTCCGACCTTGAGTATAATACGCAGGGGATATTTAGGGAGCTGTACTTATGAAAAACCTAAACCTTGTGTATAATACGCACCCCTTCTCTAACTTGAGTTGTGCGTAATTAAGCCAGCAGCACCTAGTCGAACAAACACTTCCACGCATGCGTAATACAATAATTGTGATGTTCTTAACTGTTATATGGGAATGTAAATATGTTTGCAAATTGTTTTTGTTACATGTTATTCTGTGTTCTAAATACTTTTGTTTTAATAAATGTTGCTTACTACAAGTTATGGATGATTCTTTTATGACTTCATTGCTTTCAGACTTAGCTTAAGGTATTTCCGCACCCGACATCACAAAATGCGTCTGCATAAACATTGCCAGACAGCAAATAGAGACTCGGACATTGCTTAGAAAATAATTTTTATTTTTAACCTCGTACGCACTAGGGATTTTGACCTTTAAATTTTGGAAAAAAAATGCGGATTATACTCGAGGATTTACTGTATATATTAATAGTAATGGTGGACTCTTTTGTCGTTCGCCGCAGCTAAGGGTCTTGCAGTTTCTTGTTGAATAACCTGCATACATGCTTTGATTTGTTTATAGTGATCCATTGTCTGTGCTGTACATTAGTTAACTTCCTTCATTAAAAATCTACATTGCCTATACAGGTGCACAGTGTACCAAACATCAGCTGTCGAAGCGATCGCAGAGCAACATAAAATAAACAGTTTTTGCTCTAGAACACAACACACTACCAAATCAAGGAACCGAAACCACGACCTTACGATCATAAGTGCAACGCCTTAACCACTGGTTCAAACGCCTTCACTTTGTAACCTACCGTACTAATAAACGACATCTGCTTTTGATCGGTATTTTTTCAAATTAAAACTGTCCTTCAGGCAAAGATGCATTTACGCATAATGCGCTTTTTTTTTTTACCCCCCATCTGGTTTTATATCTCACTGAAATTTTTTCCAGCCAATCCTTGCTTTGCTCAGCGCTGATAAAAACCATTAATGTATTGTTATATCATTTCATATAATCATTCCCTACAAATGTTTTAATGCCAGACATCGCATAATAAACTCCCTCACTTTTATTCACACAAATTTGATGTCCCTTTCTGCTTCTCGTTTAACTTCTTCTACGCCCTAATTTATCTTTCACCATTTTTAATGAAGAAATACATTTTCTGGAGCTTAATTACAGGTTATCTATCCATGGCTGTTTTTTGTTCGTTCATTAGGTTGTTCTAATCAAAGCTGTTAAACATCTTCACTATACTGTATTATCTTTTATACTCTTTTACTCTTTTACTTGTTTCAGTCATTTGACTTTGGCCATGCTGGAGCACCGCCTTTAGTCGAGCTAATCGACCCCCAGGACTTATTCTTTGTAAACCTACTACTTATTCTATCAATCTCTTTTTGCCGAACCGCTAAGTTACGGAGGCTCAAACACATCAACATCGGTTGTCAAGTGATGTTGGGGGGACAAAAACTGACACACAAACATGCACACACACACACACACACACACACATATATATATATATATGTATATATATATATATATATCACCGTCATCACCAGGCTATCAGATGTTGCTACACATCGCTAGTCACAATGCGCTTCGCATTGTTTTAGCCTTCAAATGACGCCACCCCGCTGGCTAAGCGAGATGGCCAATATATATATATATATATATATATATATATATATATATATATACATATATACGACGGGTTTCTTTCAGTTTCCGTCTGCCAAATTCACTCACAAGGCTTTGGCCGGCCCGAGGCTATAGTAGAAGACACTTGCCCAAGGTGCCACGCAGTGGAACTGAACCCGGAACCATGTGGTTGGTAAGCAAGCTACCTACCACACAGACACTCCTACGCCTATACTGCTTAAGTTTAAAATTTTAGTGAGCTTTTTGAGGCCTCCTTTTTCGACCCCACATTCTATCTAATTTTTTTCCAGGCATGGCTTTCTGGTTAAGAAGCTCATTATGCAACAACTTGCTTTCGGGTTCAATTCCCGTTTGCGACACCTTGGGCAAGTATCTTCTCCATAGCCATGGGCCAGCCAATATCTTGTGAGTGAATTTGGCAGACGGAAACTGAAAGAAACTCATCGTGTGTGCCTGTGTGTGTTCCCCGCACCGCTTGATTTTGCTTACGTAATTTGCTTCGTAATTTCGCGGTTTCGATAAAAGTGACCGATAGAATAAACACCATAAATAAGAAAATACGTACGAGGGTGGTGATTAATTAGACTAAACCCTTCACAGCGGTGCCCCAGCATGACCGCAGTTCAGTGACTAAACCATGTAGAAGATAAACGATAAAAAAAGAAATACTATTTTCCAATCTAGCTTTGTTTTGTGTTCCGTGGTGTAGTGTGAAGCAGCTTCTCCTTCTTATTGTAAGCGCACAGGAAATCTACTAGAAAGTGTTGTGTTGGTTTGGCCAATGTGAGTTTTGGAATGATATACTTTACGATTTTCCCATTGACAATCGAAATACTAAATCACGTTATCAATCTCTCATAAAACAGAACATAAAATACGCCACACTGAACCATAAATTAACAGTAATAATACACTTGATATACTACAAAAACATAAAAATTAGAAACTTTCTTATCAAACAAAAGAAACACCAGAATGTAGATTCGTGAACAAACTATAAATTACCGATATGATTATAAATTCGACTGTCTGCATGGAAGTTGTATACTCTCCCTTTGAAATGTTATTGGGGCACCATCCTCTAAAGCAATATTTACAACAATGTTTTTATAAAACTTTCCCAGAATGCTAATAGGAGGTGTAGCATAAACTTTCTGTATAACAATATCATTAGTTCAGATCTGGATAAGCCTGATAAAAGATAAAAGCTTGTTTTTTCTTCTCAGTAGTGTATATGTATGTATGTATGTATGTATGTATGTATGTATGTATGTATGTATGTTTGTTTGTATATATGTGTGTTTGTGTGTGTCCGTGAGAGAGAGCGTGTGTGCGCGTGTGTGTGTATACTTTATTTGTGAGTTAACAAGGCAATCAATGGTTTCATTAGAAGTGATCTTCACAATTATTCAAGCATGCTACGTGGAAGTGTTGGTACAGGTCTCCATTTTGGAGGAGAATACTGATATTAACGTTTACATATATATATATGTGTGTGTGCGTGTGTGTGTGTCTGTATATATATTATATATATATACTTATATATTGATCATTCATTTTATACCTTTTGAGATCTAGTTATATGTTTTATAAAAATATATATTAGTTATTTACGTTTTGGTTTATGTCTATCACTGTTTGAGTTGCATAATAGTGGTTTTATCTCTAATTTATATTATATATATATATATATATATATATATATATATATATATATATAGCTTGCCCGCCTCGCCAGCGGGGTGGCATCATTCGATACAACAACAATGTGGGGAAGTGCACTATGATAAGTGGTGCATAACAACACCCGACAACCTAGTCACAATCGGTATGTGTATACATGTGCATGATTGTATGTAAATGTGGAATCAGTGTATGTATGTTCATTCCTGCAAGCCTAAAGTGTGTATATCTGTGTGAGTGTTTGTATGTAAATGTATGTCTGTAATGGATGAATGTATGTTTGAACTTTGAATGTGTGTCTGTGTTGTTGACTGGCTTGTATGTTATTATATCACTGTGTGTATATACATGCATGCGTCTGCCATGTATGCGCATGGGCGTGAGTACAGGCGAATGTGAATAGCTTATTTGATTTAAGGATGGCGTTATTAAAGGAAAGGGGATTATAAATTGAGTCCATGAGGGCAAAAGTTTGAAGATAAAACATAAATTACGGTTCACTACGGAGATGAAAACCTTGTAACTACATATTCTATCGTGATTCACAGAGATTCTTCTCTGGTTCACTGAATTACCATACCAGATAATGTGTTTGAGTGAGTGAATGAATGGGGAGGGAAGAGGGAGGAGGAAGGGAAGGGGAGAGGTTGAGTGAGTAAATGAGGGAGGGAAGAAGGGAGATAGTGAATGAGTGAGGAATTTAGTGAGGGAGAGAGCAAGTGTGAGAGGAAAGGAAGGACGAAATAACAGAAGATGGAAGGAGGGTGTGAGTGAGTGAGTGTTGCGCAAAACTTCATTGTTTTTAATTCTTGACTTATCTATAATCATAGATAACCAGTGGCGCAGTCGTGGCGCAGTGTGGTAAGAAGCTTGCTTCCCAACCACATGATTCTGGGTTCAGTCCCACTGCGTGGCACCTTAGTCAAGTGTCTTCTACTATAGCCTCGGGCAGTATATAGTGATTGGACGATAAGCGTAAGCCAGTGTCAACGGTAGTTCCAGAAATTCCAAGCCGGAAACTACAGCTCAGAAGATGAGCCTCGTCCAGGAAGATCTGTAGAGCTCGAGGAGGACGACCTGGTGGGGTTGTAACTGTTAACCATTCATCGACACCTGCGCTAGAAGAAAATCGACCATCTTTGGTTTCAAGACGAAAGGTGTTCTTCCATCAGGATTATTTATGTTCGGCCAAATACAGTGAGGACGACATTCCAAAGGCTGAAGCAGTTTGAATGGTAAACAATACCTCACCCACCATATTCGCCAGACATTGCCCCATCTGATTATCATTTATTCCGCAGTTTTCAAAATCATTTCGATTGAAAAAATATGAATTCTGTAGACGAGGTCAGAACAGTACTGGAGGAGTGTTTTCGTCATGGACAAGAGAATTTTGGAAGAGGGGCCTTGCAAGTCTACTAGATAAATGGAGGAGCATTGTAGAAGATGAAGGAGTGTACATTTTAGATTTAAAAAGAACTTTGTTTATCTTAATTTTGAAAAATAAAGGAAGTATTAAAAAAACGCATTATTTATGGGATGACCCAATAAAAACAAACTCCAGCTGTGATCCCATTTATATTCCCTACGCTAAACAAATTGGCGATTAAAGTTTAACAATTGCTTCTAACAACGATTTCCTACCCATCAGAGACCCAAGCTTCCCCAGGTAACAACGAAAGCAAGAACACATCCTACATCTGGTATCATATTTTAGACAAATCTTACATCTGATATCTTATTTTATGTTGCTAAGAAACGAAGTCGATAAATTACAGAACTGAATATTTAATCAAGTTAAAGAACTTTGCCCATTTGAGTAGCAGAACGGCAGCTGTGGAAACAATGGCTAACACAGAGCGACAAATAGTCTGTCTTGAAGATCAAATACGCAGAATTTTGGAGTCAATTATCTTGAAAAAATACTTAAAACGGTGCTACAATTCAGCCGTTAGTTTTTACGGTGTCCAGCAAGCAATGAAACATTTAACTGCGTTGGAACTTTTTATCGATAATTCAAATAGAACATCATGATCTTCGTTTTTATTATCAAAACTAGAACAATTTATTTCTTTTAAATAATGCATAAATTGAATTAAAAGTAGAATCACTCACTCTTTCTCTCTCTCTCTCTCCATATATATATATATATATATATAAAATTATAATTTAGGGTATCTAAGAGACCACCACGCTGGAAATATCAGTCAAAACTTGACTCTAAAGCCACATTAAGTGTTCATACTGCACCAGAAGAGACAAAATAAACTAGCAAAAAATTACTGGATAATTCTAGATCCCGGATTTCTGATTTTGCATAAGAAATGCTTTGCCTTCATCAGTGGAATACACTCAGATATCACATAAATACAAATATATACAACATACGATAAACTTACATATACATATATATATATATATATATATATATATATATATATATACACTCTCTCTCTCTCTCTCTCTCTCTCTCTTTACTCATTTATTTGTTTCGGTCATTTGACTGTGGCCATGCTAGAGCACTGCCTTTAGTCAAACAAATCGACCCCAGGACTCATTCTTTGTGTGCCTAGTATATATTCTGACTCTTTTGCCAAACCGCTAAGTTACAGAGACGTAAACACACCAGCATCGGTTGTCAAGCGATGGTGGGGGGGACAGCCACAGACACACAAACATATACATACACACACACACACACACACACACACATATATATATATATATATATATATATATATATATATATATATATATATATATATATATATATATATATATATATATATATATATATATATATACATATATATATATACATATATATATAGAGAGAGAGAGAGTGAGAGAAGGAGAGAGCGATATGAGGGACTCTCCCGTCGAAGACGACGCATGGATGTTCGGTGAGAAGACAGAAAAAATATCCAAACAAATAGACACTCAACAACATACACATTTTACTTTTGCTACTACCATTCCCCAGTGTTTACAATTCATTCACTTCACCTGGCGACCCCTTATCCCAGTCCTCGGGTCACCAAAAGCAATATGCATTTGAGCATGAGAATGATTTATTAAACCATCACATGCCCTACCTGAGAAATCACCGTGTGGGCAATGATGATGTGCAGGAAGACTGTTGTTCGGTTGGTTTCTTTTCCAGCTTCCCGTAACTGCTGTTGATGTTGTATCTTTTGGATTTCGAAACTTTTAACCTGGATAAAGCACTCTCTCCTCCAATTTCCATAGTTTTTCGCAAGATTCTCAAAGTTTTCTCTCCTGATGACCCCATACACTTGCTGGCTTCCGGTATGTGGAGTTCTCGACTGGTAGCACTTGCATGTGTAAGTTGTTTGCAAGACATACATAGACAAGTAAGACAAAACTATCTAAGACCGACTCGCCGACTTCTCGGCGACTCGACTTCCTACATCACAGCCTTTGTAACGACCAACACATACCACGTGTCACGTGGGAGGGATGTTCCATTATTTTTATTATTATCCCTATAATATATACATTCATTCATACATACAAACATACATACATACATACATACATACATGGTGGCTGCCCCCTCGTTATCGAGTATGGCCATTGCACGAAACTTAATCAATGTTGTTATCGTGCAATGCCTGTGCAAGAAGATTTTTTTTAAGTGGGGAAAGGCTGTGCACTGAGTCAATCCCACTCACTAAGCAACAGCAGCCATAATCTGAAAAGAAGAACAAGTCAACATCATCGGTAACCATTGAGCCGCAGGTTTTATATCGGAGTTATCCCAGTTACCTGAGTTACCTTCTCCTAGAAGGATGCCCTAACAAAGGCTAGGAGTCCTTCACTCCCAATGGTTTAACTGCGCGATCGGGTATTCAGTCCGATTATTTCTATGTCCCCGCGCATGATCCAGCCTTAAGACATTTATTGGATGGCCGTTGACGCTCAAGAGTTCCTCCGCTCTTTGACGGGTTTTGTTTTTCATCCCGGAGGGTATCCAATAAACACCCTCCTCACCAAGCAAGCTTGGTGGGGTTGCCGGTTTAGTCGCCGACGACCCGACCATGCAACAGGTTGTACTGGGTTACATGTTACCAGTAGCACTCAAAAGTGATCTGACACTAACATACATACATACATACATACATACATACATACATACATACATACATAGAATACTGAGGCACTGGCATACGTAACACACACTGCTTAAGTACCAATCT
>NC_043008.1:14517648-14622648 GCF_006345805.1 Octopus sinensis
CTGTGATCCAGAAACTCCAGGATGGAATAGCACCTGGAAGAGACCTGATTGTTGGATATTGGTACATGAAGCTAACATTCTACCGACCTTATCTTATCAATCTGTACCAGCAAGCTCTCATTGGGAACAGTAGCGTACCACACTGATTAGCTCTGACAGAGACAAAATTGATCCTCACATGACAAAAAAAAATCGACCTCCCGCAACTTGATTTTTTTAAAGCCTAGTACTTATTCTACTTTACTTATTTCTTTACTGAACTGCTAAGTTACGGGAACGTAAAGACACAAGCACCGGTTGTCAAGGGGTGGTGGTGGGGGACAAACACAAATGCACACACACACTCCCCCCCCTCACAAACACACAGAAGACAGGCATTCTTTCAATTTCCATCAACAAGACACACTCACAAAGCTATGGTCGGCCCGAGGCTATAGTAGAAGATAAAGTTTACGTAATGGGACTGAACCCGGATCCATGTGGTTGGCAAACAGGCATCTTACCATATACCCATGCCTGCGCATATGTATGTATATACGTATGTTTGTATGTATGTATGTATGTATGTATGTATGTATGTACGTACGTATGTACGTATGTACGTATGTATGTATGTATGTATGTATGTATGTATGTATGTATGTATGTATGTATGTTGCGGGAGGTCGATAGTTGCATGCCAGAACTTAACGTATAAGATATACACAGCATATTTATGCCTTTTCCTCCAGGACCATTGTGAAACCAATAACATCATCACAGCAGAACAAGCAGCTGGGAAGAAGGGAGTCTGGGGATGTGCCGAGCAATTATTAATCAACAAAACTGTGATGTCAGAGGTGCAAGAGCATAGGAGAAACCTAGTTTCAAAGTGGCTAGACTACAAGAAATCATTTGACTCTGTTCTCTACTCATGGATGCGAGAAGCCGTTCAACTTGCTAAAGTTCCAGTGATCTGACTTCATCGTGGGCCACCGTCTTGAAATTAAACACAAAGATAGACTGTATTATTACTGATAGAATGCAGTATCGCAAATGGATATTCCGTGGAAACAGCATCTTTGTGATGTTGTCTATACTTTCTGTAAACCTCTTGTCATTCATGTTAAGGAAGTCTGAAGGATATCTCACTGGTTCACAAGGAAACAGAAATACCAAAATTACACACTGTTTCTTTGTGGATGACTTGAAACTTTTTGCATGAATATGCATGAGATGACAAAAGAGCCTCGACCTAGTTACAGCATTCTCAAAAGATGTAGGGTTAGAGTTTGGTCTGGATGAATGTTGTTATGTGGTTGTAAAAAGGAGGAAAACTATAAACCATGCTAGTCACATCTCCATCTGTCATTTGACTGCTTCCCCTATATCTAACGAGGAATGTAACGGGTATCTAGGGGTGGATGAAAACATAGCTTACAATGGCACTTGTAACAAAACACGTGTCACTAAAGAATATTACAGCTGAATAAAAAAAACTTTGACCCCAGGACTTTCTGAATTCAATAAAACAGTGACACAATGTGTTTGCAATGCCAGTACTCGTACCAACATTTGAGCTGGTTCATTGGACGCTTGATGAGATTCGAGCCATTGATGTGAAGACCCGAAAAATACTAACAAGCACATATTATTTCCACATAAACAGTGACGTAGACCGCCTCTACCTAAAACGATAACAAGGTGGCAGAGGCTTAACATGCTTTTGAATGTCGTATCATAATCCCTTCGGCAACATCTTTTAATCACCAAGCGTCGATGTGCATCCTTTGACCAAGTTTGCATACATGAGGCTGATAACATCATAAGACTTGGAAGGCAGCTTCCTTGGACAACAATCTTTGTCTGATAACCTAGAATACATACCCAAAGACGTTCCCCGACCCTACTGCAACGTATCTTCAGATGAAAGGATGAGCCTGTATGAGCAGAAGACTATGCATGGATATGTTAGTAGAAAGCTCTGTGATGACAGTAACATCGATCAGCGAAGCAGTTTATCATGGACGAATAGCCGGATTATTACCTCCCACTTTGAAGGGTATGCGTTTGCAATCCAGGAATAAGGAAATATCAACCAGGTACCAAGGGATAGAGATGCACGAAAAGCAGCAAAATGTGACAACCGATGCAGGCTTTGTGGAGTTAATCCGAAGAATACAGATCCAATCCATCACTGGAACTGTAAAAACCTGTAAAACTTTATCATTTATCATTTAAATATATTTCAGCATGTCTAGATATGCGACTATGATATGCATGAGAATACATACATAAAGCAAAACATACAATCTACACATTCATACATACATGCATACATGCATACATGCATACATACATACATACATACATACATACATACATACATACGTATATACATATATACATACATACAGACAGACAGACAGACAGACAGACAGACAGACATACTTACATACATACAGACAGACAGACAGACATACTTACATACATACATACATACATACATACATACATACATACATACATACATACTCCGTTGTTGATGTTGAAATTCCAATAAAGGAGCCTTGGATCTAGGGTAGAAACCGGCTCTTTCTCTATTGGCAAGAAATCTTGAAATAAAACTTAACAATGACATACATATATACATACATACATACGTACATATATACATACATACGCACATGCATACATACATACATACATACATACATACATACATACATTCATACATTCATACATACATACATACATACACACATACATAAATACAGACATACATACATACATACATACATATATACATACATACATCCATACATACATACATACATACATCCATACATACAGACAGACAGACAGACATACATACATACATACATCCATACATACATACATACATACAGACAGACATACATCCATACATACATACATACATATATACATACATACATATACATACATACATCCATACATACAGACAGACAGACAGACATACATACATACATACATCCATACATACATACAGACATACATACATACATACATCCATACATACATACATACATACAGACATACATACATACATACATACATACATACATACATACATACATACATATATAGGCGCAGGCATGGGTGTGTGGTAAGATGCTTGCTTGCCAACCACATGGATCCGGGTTCAGTCCCATTGCGTACACTTTATCTTCTACTATAGCCTCGGGCCGACCAAAGCCTTGTGGGTGGATTTGGTAGACGGAAATTGAAAGGATGCCTGTCTTCTCTGTATGTGTATGTGTGTGTGTGAGAGAGAGAGAGAGAGAGAGAGAGAGAGAGTGTGTGTGTGTGTGTGTGTGAGAGAGAGAGAGAGAAAGAGAGAAAGAAAGAGAGAGTGTGTGTGTATTTGTGTTTGTGTCCCCTCACCACCACAACTTGACAACCGGTGCTGGTGTCTTTACGTTCCCGTAACTTAGCAACTTAGCAGTTCAGTAAAGAAACTGCTAGAATAAGTACTAGGCTTTAAAAAATTAAATTGTGGAAGGTCGATTCATTTGACTAAAAAAAAAAATTCAAAGTGGTGCCCCAGCATGGCCGCAGTCTAATGACTGAAAGAAGTAATAAATAAAAGATCGCGCGCGCGCACACACACACACAAAGACATACATACATACATACAGACAGACATACTTACATACATACATCCATACATACATATACACATACATACATACATACATGCATGCATACATATATACACACACACACACATACATACATATATACATACATACATACATACATACGCACACACAGACAGACAGATTCCTATATAACCGCAAAACGTGGTGGTTACGGTTGGAATGCCTTTGATCAATTGTTATTGGAAGACGTTAACAAAATATTTGAACAGGATTTAAAAACCGGTGAACCACCAGTTTTATGTAAGAGCGGTGAACTAAATGCGAATGTTTTGGCATGAAATTCCGTCCAGGTCAACTTTATCTGTTATGCTTCCTGAATCGATAAAATAAAGTACTAAAACAAGTTCTAGAAATGGTGTAACGCTTTAGTTTAACCTGTGTTAATGTTAGGGTTAGGGGTGGGAGAAAAGGGTTTCTGCTATCTTCAGAAATGTAAACAAAGCCACTTCCGGTAATTACGGTACCTATACCGAAGCATAGCCTAAAACAAACCCTAACCCTAACCCTAACCCCCACCCCCATATATATATATATAAAAAAACACTGGCGTAACTTCGGTATACGTAGCGGAAGTACCGGATACATTTCAAGAAAGTGTTTTTTTTTAATATATATATGGGGTGGTTAAGGGTTAGAGGTGGGAGAAAAGGGTTTCTGCTATCTTCAGAAATGTAAACAAAGTCACTTCCGGTACCTACGGGACGTATACCGAAGGATCGCCAAAGCACTTTCTTGAAATGTATCCGGTACATGTTTTAATATTTGTTTTTTTTTTTTTTTTTTTGGAAGACGTCCGAGAATTAAACAAAATTATAAATTTCAAAAAAACAACAAAATACGAAATTCAAAAGAATTTCAAATTTTTGATAACTATAAATAAAGATTATTTTAAATCCAATTACAATTTTCTTAATTGGTAGTTTACAAACCGACGTTATATAAGCCTTAGTTTCGTAGCATTACAAAGTACGCGGTGTTATTGCTTAGTTACTGCTTTCATAATGTACTCGAGTGAACGCTTTGAGTAGCCAACAACTAAAAACGATAGCTTTGCCTATATTTTACCAGATATGAGGTTTTTGTTTTACTGTCGGACGTTACAAAAGACGAAAGTAAGTCATAAGTACATTTATATCCTTTTTATTTAATAATTAAAGCCTGAATATTCCGTGTAATTAATATACTTATTAAATATAATTGCATCATGGTAGGAAGGGAGATAACTCTAATGTAACTTTACCAACTTAGCTTTTTTCTGCAATGCAAAACTTTCACTAATTGGATTTTATGAAATCCTGTTTCTCGCTCTTTAAACAAATAAAAAGATAAATTGCGACTTCGTGGGGCTTTCTGAATGACACACCTACAAGATAAATTATCTTTCTTTTTTTTTTTCTTTCCTTTAATGCAGCCCTTTTGATGATAAATCGTGTCTCATGAGGCCTGCTTTTCAAAAAGGTTGCCCATGCCCTTTTTATAAATGATTTCGGCTTCGTATCTGGCCGTGCTTCTACTACATGTTTGTGTGTACGTATATATATTGCGTGCATGTATACATATATATATATATATATATATATATATATATATATATAATATATATATATATATATATATATATATAAACGTTGCCTATATATATATACGGCAGAAACGTTAGCACGCCGGGCGAAATGCGTAGCCGTATTTCGTCTGCCGTTACGGTCTGAGTTCAAATTCCGCCGAGATCGACTTTGCCTTTCATCCTTTCGGGGTCGATAAATAAGTACCAGTTACGCACTGGGGTCGATGTAATCGACTTAATCCGTTTGTCTGTCCTTGTTTTTCCCCTCTGTGTTTAGCCTCTTGTGGGTAGTAAAGAAATAGGTATATATATTTCTTTATTGCCCACAAGGGGCTAAACATAGAGGGGACAAACAAGGACAGACGAAGGGATTGAGTCGATTATATCGCCCCCAGTGCGAAACTGGTGCATGTATATATATAGATATAGATATATAGTAACGTCATTCGCGCACTAATTAGTGCGTCAAACTCATTACCACACAATGAATTAAAATTCGTATTTACTTATATACTAATTTTAATTCATTCATATATAGGCGCTACTTTCCTCTCTCTTTCTTAAATGTATTCTTTTAAATAAATATTCCCGGCTTTTCTTTATTTTCTGTCGTTATGTAAAACAATTATTTCATCTATCTCAAGATGAAATAGAACTACCTGTAATATACTCGGGCTAATTCAGTTGACTTTAACCTCGTCCAGTGCACCTGAGCACTGTACACAATGTTTTATTATTATTATATAAACTAAAAAATAAATAACCTTGTGTTTTAGCAAAGGTGATTGATATCCGTGTTCTCTGTTTCGGTTATGAAAGAAATTAGGATTACACAGAATAAACAGCTTATTCACTAAAATAATTTAATGCAATGTATCAGGACATGTGTATATATTGTCAATAAGTTGTTGGGGGTCTTTTCTACTTTCTTGTTTGTTTTGAGTAGCCCCAGTTAGTTCTTTTTGAGCAAGAGACAATTAACCGTACGATGTTCCTAATTAACTTTAATGATTCTATCTTTATTGTAGGACAAGCAGTTCCTAATTTTAAGGACAGAAGTGAGTTTGTTGTAGGTTATTAAGCTATTACATTGAATAATCTGTATCAGCGATTCCCAACCTGTGGTCCGCAAAGGTAGTACTGGGGGTCCGTTTGAATTTAGTTTACGGACCTCCAGTACTACCTTTGCAGACCACAGGTTGGGAATCGCTGATATAGATTATTCAATGTAATAGCTTAATAATCTACAATATATATATATATATATATATATATATATATAATATATATATATATATATATATATATATATATATATATATATACACACATGCACACATAACGATAAGCATATTAAGGGGGGGGGGCCTGGAAAATCTCATTTAAATAAAAGTAGTCATTGATAGTGAAAAGGTTGGGAACCACTGATTTTATATCATAGGAGCACCTTAGCTTGATCGGTTCACTAAATAAATAAGAGACTTGAGTGAAACTTAGCTGCTCCTTTGAGTCAAAGTTCTTCCGTGTATATTCATCTATTCAAGTTTACAGATTTAACCGATATCTTGCTTATTTTATACTTTCATCAGATCGATCGTTTATAAGGCCTTCTTTTTTGTTACCTATCACCGTTAACAATTAATTACGTAATTGACTTTATTGTGCGTAGGCGAAAGGACTTGTAACTTGCTTAGCTTTCCCAATGTATTTAGTAACTTAAGTGATTTTCGCTCATTAAACGCCAATAATTAAAATAGTTATGAATAATCACAACTCGAAATATGAATGCATACAACAACAGTAGCAACAAAAAGCACTGATTAATTCGATGTAAGCTGTCGACAAATTAATTGTCCTCCTTGTGTGTTAGATAAGATCAAAACGGCAAATAAGCGCCACAAAATTTTCTCCTCGTTAATTTAGTTTACTTTCTGTAAGGAATTCTTTTAACCCTGCTATTACCAGACATTGAGTTACCAACAAGGAAAATGTAACGAAATATCATGATGCGTAATATCACTTGTTGGAAATCAATTATTATTTAACTGCGCGGTCACACCCAATACGCGGAAAAAAAAGTCACCAGTTTACGAACATAAATGCAGATAACAGTGTTAAGAAACACCTCAGATCTCTTAATCACTTTACGTAACCTTATTTTAAAACTAACTATCTATCTACCTATCTACCTACCTATCTATCTATCTATCTATCTACCTATCTATCTATCTATCTACCTATCTATCTATCTATCTATCTATCTACCTATCTATTAATCTATCTATCTATCTATCTACCTATCTATTAATCTATCTATCTATCTTTCTTTCTATCTATCTATCTCACACATGCTTGAAAGACTTTCACATTTTTTAGCCTCGCTGCATAAAGTAAACAAAATGGTGACGCTACAGATTCTTTTCGTTTTGTTTTTCTCTCTTTGGTCAAGACAAGGAGGATCCCTATAAGTAGTTTCCAATCCTTTTAGAGCTTCGTCAAAGGCATAATCCCTATGTTTTGAAGATAGTTAAGTAATAGCTTATTACCATATCATCGTCAACGGCCGTTTTCCGTGCTTGCATGGGTTGGACAGTTCGACAAAAGCTTTCAAGGATGCTTTATGTTGTGTCTCTAATTTAACTGTTAAGCTGATAGAATACTTAAGCAACATGGATTAGCAACCATTATCCCTGCTTATGCACCTCAACCAGGGCTACCTGATCAACAGAAAAACCGATTTTATGACACCCTCTTGCAGACTACCTTGTCGACAAATGACAGGGACCTTCTCTTTGTGGCTGGCGACTTCAGTGGGTATGTTGGACAACATGCAGGGGGCTTCCATGGTATACATGGTGGCTATGGATTTGGTCCCTGCAATGAGGAGGGAACCAAGCTGCTAGAGTTCTATGATGCAAATGATCTTATGGTCTGTATTACTATCTTCAGGAAACCTGCCAGTCACCTGTTCACCTACCATTCTGGTGGACACACTAGTTAGATTGACTACATTCTTGCCAGGAAACGGGCAAGATGGCCACTTATAAATGCCAAAACCTTCCCAGGTGAAGAATGCACCCCACAACATAGGTTAATAATTAGTGACTTCAGGACCAAGGCTAAATAGATGACCAGCATGGAAAAGAAGGGTCTGGAAGTTTAAGGGTCCAGAGATTGAGAGACGTATTACTCGAAGCTTTTGACGGAAAAGAGGAGGATATAGCATCACATAATGCGGAAGACAACTGGAGGTTCCTACAGGACAACCTGTTGAGGGTTACTGAACAGATCTGTGGCTAGTGCAAAGTCCCCTCTCGACCTAAGGTAACATGGTGGTGGAACAATGTAGTTGAAAGGGCCATTATGGAAAAGAAACAGGTGTGGAAGGACTGGAAGAATGGTGGTAGCTAGGAACTTTATCTTATCTCCAGAAGGGAAGCTAGGAGACAGGTGTACTTAGCCAGTGAGGAAGCAGATAAGAAAAATTTGCCAATGTTCTGTGTCATGAGGACCAAAGACTTGAAATGTTTCGTGTTGCAAGACAGTGTGTGAGAGAGAATCATGATGTCATAGGAGAGAAATGTGTCTGCATGGGTGATAGCTCACTTGCATTTAATGAGGCTGCAAAGAGAGAGACTTAGAGATGCCATTATGAAAGGTTGTAAATGAAAAGAATGAATGAGAGAAAGAGAGTCTACCAAATGTCGACCCAGCAGAGGGTCCAGCTATCCAAATTGACAGTAGCTTGGTAGATAAAGCAATTAAGGGTATGAAGATGGGGAAAGCCCCTGGCCCATCAGTAATCACCGCAGAGGTGCTTAAAATATCTGGCAGTGTGAGCTATAGTCTGGTCACCTGCATAGTCAATCAGGTGATACATGGAGTCATACCCAATGCCTGGTGTAGCAGCACCATAGTCAACTGCTACAAAGGTAAAGGTGATGCATTAGATATGAATAATTACAGAGGTATCAAATTGTTGGATAAGGTGATGAAAGTCACAGAGAGGGCCATAGCCCAACTAATTAGGGAGACAGTTTAGATGACAAACACTACTGATGTTATATTTCTGGTAAGACAGTTGCAGGAGAAATACCTAGCTAAAGATAAACCTCTGTACTTGGCTTTTGTTGACATGGAGAAAGCTTTTGACAGGGTCCCCCAATCCCTTATCTGGTGGTCAATGCAGAAAATAGGGATAGATGAGTGGTCAGTGAGAGCTGTACAAGCCATGTACAGGGATGCTGTCAATAAGGTGAGGGTTGGCAACAAGTATAGTGAAGAATTCCAGGTAGAAGTAGGGGTCCACCAAGGATCAGTCCTCATCCCCCTCTTATTCATCGTGGTCCTCCAGGCAATAACAGGAATTCAAGACAGGCTGCCCATGGGAGCTCCTCTATGCTGATGACCTTGTTCTAATAGCTGAATCACTATCAGAACTAGAGAAGTTTCTGGTGTGGAAACAAGGTCTAGAATTGAAGGGCCTTAGAGTCAATCTAGCAAAAACCATAGTTTTAGTAAGTAGGAAGGCAAACAAATCACAAATCCCTTCAGGTAGATGGCCTTGCTCGATCTGTAGAAAAGGCGTAGGTAGAAATTCCGTAAGATGTACCTGGTGTAGGCTATCGACACATAAGAGGTGCAACAATATCAAAGGAAGGCTAACTGAGAAGATAGTTTTTGTGTGGCTAAAAACCATTAGTTGATAGCTTCTGTTACCTAGGTGACCAAGTCAGTAGTGGGGGTAGATGCTCTGAGAGCGTAGCTGCTTATAATAAGGATAGCCTGGGCAAAGTTCAGAGAGCTCCTACCTCTGCTGGTAACAAAGGGCCTCTTGCTGAGAGTGAAAGGTAGACTGTATGACATGGAGAAAGCGTTTGACAGGGTCCCCCAATCCCTTATCTGGTGGTCAATGCAGAAAATAGGGATAGATGTAGCGGCGAGCTGGCAGAAACGTTAGCACGCCGGGTGAAATGCTTAGCGGTATTTCGTCTGCGTTACGTTGTGAGTTCAAATTCCGCTGAGGTCGACTTTGCCTTTCATCCTTTCGGGGTCGATAAATTAAGTACCAGTTACGCACTGGGGTCGATGTAATCGACTTAATACCTATGTATGTCCTTGTTTGTCCCCTCTGTGTTTAGCCCCTTGTGGGTAATAAAGAAATATGTATGACATGCATGTAAACAGCCATGCTACATGGCAGTGAAACATGGGCTGTGACTGCTGAGGACATGAAAAGAAGCTAGTATGCTGCGTTGGATGTGTAATGTCTGTGCATACACGACAGTGTAAGTGCCCTGACAGAAAAGATGGACATAAGAAGCATCAGATGTGGTATGCAAGAGAGATGACTGCTGGTATGGTCATGTGTTGCATATGGATGAGGACAGTTGTGTGGAAAAGTGTCACACCCTAACAGTGAAGGGAACCTGTGGAAGAGGTAGACCCAGGAAGACCTGAGGTGGTGAAGCATAACCTTTGGAGATATGCTGTGCTTGAGAAGACCCAGCAAGCCAAGTAAGGCTGTGGCCTATGCCAATGTCACATAACCAGCCCATTTAAGCAATATGCTCTGCTTGAGAAGACCCAGCAAGCCAAGTAAGGCTGTGGCCTATGCCAATGTCACATAACCAGCCCATTTAAGCAATATGCTCTGCTTGAGAAGACCCAGCAAGCCAAGTAAGGCTGTGGCCTATGCCAATGTCACATAACCAGCCCATTTAAGCAATATACTCTGCTTGAGAAGACCCAGCAAGCCAAGTAAGGCTGTGGCCTATGCCAATGTCACATAACCAGCCCATTTAAGCAATATGCTCTGCTTGAGAAGACCCAGCAAGCCAAGTAAGGCTGTGGCCTATGCCAACGTCACATAACCAGCCCATTTAAGCAATATGCTCTGCTTGAGAAGACCCAGCAAGCCAAGTAAGGCTGTGGCCTATGCCAATGTCACATACCAGCCCAATTAAGCAATATGCTCTGCTTGAGAAGACCCAGCAAGCCAAGTAAGGCTGTGGCCTATGCCAATGTCACATAACCAGCCCATTTAAGCAATATGCTCTGCTTGAGAAGACCCAGCAAGCCAAGTAGGCTGTGGCCTATGCCAACGTCACATAACCAGCCCATTTAAGCAATATGCTCTGCTTGAGAAGACCCAGCAAGCCAAGTAAGGCTGTGGCCTATGCCAATGTCACATAACCAGCCCATTTAAGCAATATGCTCTGCTTGAGAAGACCCAGCAAGCCAAGTAGGCTGTGGCCTATGCCAATGTCACATAACCGGCCCATTTAAGCAATATGCTCTGCTTGAGAAGACCCAGCAAGCCAAGTAAGGCTGTGGCCTATGCCAACGTCACATAACCAGCCCATTTAAGCAATATGCTCTGCTTGAGAAGACCCAGCAAGCCAAGTAAGGCTGTGGCCTATGCCAATGTCACATAACCGGCCCATTTAATCAATATGCTCTGCTTGAGAAGACCCAGCAAGCCAAGTAAGGCTGTGGCCTATGCCAATGTCACATAACCAGCCCATTTAAGCAATATGCTCTGCTTGAGAAGACCCAGCAAGCCAAGTAAGGCTGTGGCCTATGCCAATGTCACATAACCGGCCCATTTAAGCAATATGCTCTGCTTGAGAAGACCCAGCAAGCCAAGTAAGGCTGTGGCCTATGCCAATGTCACATAACCGGCCCATTTAAGCAATATGCTCTGCTTGAGAAGACCCAGCAAGCCAAGTAAGGCTGTGGCCTATGCCAATGTCACATAACCAGCCCATTTAAGCAATATGCTCTGCTTGAGAAGACCCAGCAAGCCAAGTAAGGCTGTGGCCTATGCCAATGTCACATAACCGGCCCATTTAAGCAATATGCTCTGCTTGAGAAGACCCAGCAAGCCAAGTAAGGCTGTGGCCTATGCCAATGTCACATAACCAGCCCATTTAAGCATATGCTCTGCTTGAGAAGACCCAGCAAGCCAAGTAAGGCTGTGGCCTATGCCAATGTCACATAACCGGCCCATTTAAGCAATATGCTCTGCTTGAGAAGACCCAGCAAGCCAAGTAAGGCTGTGGCCTATGCCAATGTCACATAACCAGCCATTTAAGCAATATGCTCTGCTTGAGAAGACCCAGCAAGCCAAGTAAGGCTGTGGCCTATGCCAATGTCACATAACCGGCCCATTTAAGCAATATGCTCTGCTTGAGAAGACCCAGCAAGCCAAGTAAGGCTGTGGCCTATGCCAATGTCACATAACTGGCCCATTTAAGCAATATGCTCTGCTTGAGAAGACCCAGCAAGCCAAGTAAGGCTGTGGCCTATGCAATGTCACATAACTGGCCCATTTAAGCAATATGCTCTGCTTGAGAAGACCCAGCAAGCCAGTAAGGCTGTGGCCTATGCCAATGTCACATAACTGGCCCATTTAAGCAATATGCTCTGCTTGAGAAGACCCAGCAAGCCAAGTAAGGCTGTGGCCTATGCCAATGTCACATAACTGGCCCATTTAAGCAATATGCTCTGCTTGAGAAGACCCAGCAAGCCAAGTAAGGCTGTGGCCTATGCCAATGTCACATAACCAGCCCATTTAAGCAATATGCTCTGCTTGAGAAGACCCAGCAAGCCAAGTAAGGTTGTGGCCTATGCCAATGTCACATAACTGGCCCATTTAAGCAATATGCTCTGCTTGAGAAGACCCAGCAAGCCAAGTAAGGCTGTGGCCTATGCCAATGTCACATAACTGGCCCATTTAGCAATATGCTCTGCTTGAGAAGACCCAGCAAGCCAAGTAAGGCTGTGGCCTATGCCAATGTCACATAACCAGCCCATTTAAGCAATATGCTCTGCTTGAGAAGACCCAGCAAGCCAAGTAAGGCTGTGGCCTATGCCAATGTCACATAACCAGCCCATTTAAGCAATATGCTCTGCTTGAGAAGACCCAGCAAGCCAAGTAAGGCTGTGGCCTATGCCAATGTCACATAACCAGCCCATTAAGCAATATGCTCTGCTTGAGAAGACCCAGCAAGCCAAGTAAGGCTGTGGCTATGCCAATGTCACATAACCAGCCCATTTAAGCAATATGCTCTGCTTGAGAGACCCAGCAAGCCAAGTAGGCTGTGGCCTATGCCAATGTCACATAACCAGCCCATTTAAGCAATATGCTCTGCTTGAGAAGACCCAGCAAGCAAGTAAGATTGTGGCCTATGCCAATGTCACATAACTGGCCCATTTAAGCAATATGCTCTGCTTGAGAAGACCCAGCAAGCCAAGTAAGGCTGTGGCCTATGCCAATGTCACATAACCAGCCCATTTAAGCAATATGCTCTGCTTGAGAAGACCCAGCAAGCCAAGTAAGGCTGTGGCCTATGCCAATGTCACATAACCAGCCCATTTAAGCAATATGCTCTGCTTGAGAAGACCCAGCAAGCAAGTAAGATTGTGGCCTATGCCAATGTCACATAACTGGCCCATTTAAGCAATATGCTCTGCTTGAGAAGACCCAGCAAGCCAAGTAAGGCTGTGGCCTATGCCATGTCACATACTGGCCTGGCCATTTAAGCAATATGCTCTGCTTGAGAAGACCCAGCAAGCCAAGTAAGGCTGTGGCCTATGCCAATGTCACATAACAGCCCATTTAAGCATATGCTCTGCTTGAGAAGACCCAGCAAGCCAAGTAAGGCTGTGGCCTATGCCATGTCACATAACCAGCCCATTTAAGCAATATGCTCTGCTTGAGAAGACCCAGCAAGCCAAGTAAGATTGTGGCCTATGCCAATGTCACATAACCGGCCCATTTAAGCAATATGCTCTGCTTGAGAAGACCCAGCAAGCCAAGTAAGCTGTGGCCTATGCCAATGTCACATAACCAGCCCATTTAAGCATATGCTCTGCTTGAGAAGACCCAGCAAGCCAAGTAAGGCTGTGGCCTATGCCAATGTCACATAACCAGCCCATTTAAGCATATGCTCTGCTTGAGAAGACCCAGCAAGCCAAGTAAGGCTGTGGCCTATGCCAATGTCACATAACCAGCCCATTTAAGCAATATGCTCTGCTTGAGAAGACCCAGCAAGCCAAGTAAGGCTGTGGACTATGCCAATGTCACATAACCAGCCCATTTAAGCAATATGCTCTGCTTGAGAAGACCCAGCAAGCCAAGTAAGGTTGTGGCCTATGCCAATGTCACATACTGGCCCATTTAAGCAATATGCTCTGCTTGAGAAGACCCAGCAAGCCAAGTAAGGCTGTGGCCTATGCCAATGTCACATAACTGGCCCATTAAGCAATATGCTCTGCTTGAGAAGACCCAGCAAGCCAAGTAAGCTGTGGCCTATGCCAATGTCACATAACCAGCCCATTTAAGCAATATGCTCTGCTTGAGAAGACCCAGCAAGCCAAGTAAGATTGTGGCCTATGCCAATGTCACATAACTGGCCCATTTAAGCAATATGCTCTGCTTGAGAAGACCCAGCAAGCCAAGTAAGGCTGTGGCCTATGCCAATGTCACATAACTGGCCCATTTAAGCAATATGCTCTGCTTGAGAAGACCCAGCAAGCCAAGTAAGATTGTGGCCTATGCCAATGTCACATAACTGGCCCATTTAAGCAATATGCTCTGCTTGAGAAGACCCAGCAAGCCAAGTAAGGCTGTGGCCTATGCCAATGTCACATAACCAGCCCATTTAAGCAATATGCTCTGCTTGAGAAGACCCAGCAAGCCAAGTAAGGTTGTGGCCTATGCCAATGTCACATAACCAGCCCATTTAAGCAATATGCTCTGCTTGAGAAGACCAGCAAGCCAAGTAAGGCTGTGGCTATGCCAATGTCACATAACAGCCCATTTAAGCAATATGCTCTGCTTGAGAAGACCCAGCAAGCCAAGTAAGGTTGTGGCCTATGCCAATGTCACATAACCAGCCCATTTAAGCAATATGCTCTGCTTGAGAAGACCCAGCAAGCCAAGTAAGGCTGTGGCCTATGCCAATGTCACATAACCAGCCCATTTAAGCAATATGCTCTGCTTGAGAAGACCCAGCAAGCAAGTAAGGTTGTGGCCTATGCCAATGTCACAAACCAGCCCATTTAAGCAATATGCTCTGCTTGAAAGACCCAGCAAGCCAAGTAAGGTTGTGGCCTATGCCAATGTCACATAACCAGCCCATTTAAGCAATATGCTCTGCTTGAGAAGACCCAGCAAGCCAAGTAAGGCTGTGGCCTATGCCAATGTCACATAACAGCCCATTTAAGCAATATGCTCTGCTTGAGAAGACCAGCAAGCCAAGTAAGGTTGTGGCCTATGCCAATGTCACATAACCAGCCCATTTAAGCAATATGCTCTGCTTGAGAAGACCCAGCAAGCCAAGTAAGGTTGTGGCCTATGCCAATGTCACATAACCAGCCCATTTAAGCAATATGCTCTGCTTGAGAAGACCCAGCAAGCAAGTAAGGCTGTGGCCTATGCCAATGTCACATAACCAGCCCATTTAAGCAATATGCTCTGCTTGAGAAGACCCAGCAAGCCAAGTAAGGCTGTGGCCTATGCCAATGTCACATACCGGCCCATTTAAGCAATATGCTCTGCTTGAGAAGACCCAGCAAGCCAGTAAGGCTGTGGCCTATGCCAATGTCACATAACCAGCCCATTTAAGCAATATGCTCTGCTTGAGAAGACCCAGCAAGCCAAGTAAGGCTGTGGCCTATGCCAATGTCACATAACCAGCCCATTTAAGCAATATGCTCTGCTTGAGAAGACCCAGCAAGCCAAGTAAGGCTGTGGCTATGCCAATGTCACATAACCAGCCCATTTAAGCAATATGCTCTGCTTGAGAAGACCCAGCAAGCCAAGTAAGGCTGTGGCCTATGCCAATGTCACATAACCAGCCCATTTAAGCAATATGCTCTGCTTGAGAAGACCCAGCAAGCCAAGTAAGGCTGTGGCCTATGCCAATGTCACATAACCAGCCCATTAAGCAATATGCTCTGCTTGAGAAGACCCAGCAAGCCAAGTAAGGCTGTGGCCTATGCCAATGTCACATAACCAGCCCATTTAAGCAATATGCTCTGCTTGAGAAGACCCAGCAAGCCAAGTAAGGTTGTGGCCTATGCCAATGTCACATAACCAGCCCATTTAAGCAATATGCTCTGCTTGAGAAGACCCAGCAAGCCAAGTAAGGTGTGGCCTATGCCAATGTCACATAACCAGCCCATTTAAGCAATATGCTCTGCTTGAGAAGACCCAGCAAGCCAAGTAAGGCTGTGTGGCCTATGCCAATGTCACATAACCAGCCCATTTAAGCAATATGCTTGCTTGAGAAGACCCAGCAAGCCAAGTAAGGTTGTGGCCTATGCCAATGTCACATAACCAGCCCATTTAAGCAATATGCTCTGCTTGAGAAGACCCAGCAAGCCAAGTAAGGTTGTGGCCTATGCCAATGTCACATAACCAGCCCATTTAAGCAATATGCTCTGCTTGAGAAGACCCAGCAAGCCAAGTAAGGCTGTGGCCTATGCCAATGTCACATAACCAGCCCATTTAAGCAATATGCTCTGCTTGAGAAGAGACCCAGCAAGCCAAGTAAGGCTGTGGCCTATGCCAATGTCACATAACCGGCCCATTTAAGCAATATGCTCTGCTTGAGAAGACCCAGCAAGCCAAGTAAGGCTGTGGCCTATGCCAATGTCACATAACCAGCCCATTTAAGCAATATGCTCTGCTTGAGAAGACCCAGCAAGCCAAGTAAGGCTGTGGCCTATGCCAATGTCACATAACCAGCCCATTTAAGCAATATGCTCTGCTTGAGAAGACCCAGCAAGCCAAGTAAGGCTGTGGCCTATGCCAATGTCACATAACCAGCCCATTTAAGCAATATGCTCTGCTTGAGAAGACCCAGCAAGCCAAGTAAGGCTGTGGCCTATGCCAATGTCACATAACCAGCCCATTTAAGCAATATGCTCTGCTTGAGAAGACCCAGCAAGCCAAGTAAGGCTGTGGCCTATGCCAATGTCACATAACCAGCCCATTTAAGCAATATGCTCTGCTTGAGAAGACCCAGCAAGCCAAGTAAGGCTGTGGCCTATGCCAATGTCACATAACCAGCCCATTTAAGCAATATGCTCTGCTTGAGAAGACCCAGCAAGCCAAGTAAGGCTGTGGCCTATGCCAATGTCACATAACCGGCCCATTTAAGCAATATGCTCTGCTTGAGAAGACCAGCAAGCCAAGTAAGGCTGTGGCCTATGCCAATGTCACATAACCGGCCCATTTAAGCAATATGCTCTGCTTGAGAAGACCCAGCAAGCCAAGTAAGGCTGTGGCCTATGCCAATGTCACATAACCGGCCCATTTAAGCAATATGCTCTGCTTGAGAAGACCCAGCAAGCCAAGTAAGGCTGTGGCCTATGCCAATGTCACATAACCAGCCCATTTAAGCAATATGCTTGCTTGAGAAGACCCAGCAAGCCAAGTAAGGCTGTGGCCTATGCCAATGTCACATAACCAGCCCATTTAAGCAATATGCTCTGCTTGAGAAGACCAGCAAGCCAAGTAAGGCTGTGGCCTATGCCAATGTCACATAACCAGCCCATTAAGCAATATGCTCTGCTTGAGAAGACCCAGCAAGCCAAGTAAGGCTGTGGCTATGCCAATGTCACATAACCAGCCATTTAAGCAATATGCTCTGCTTGAGAAGACCCAGCAAGCCAAGTAAGGCTGTGGCCTATGCCAATGTCACATAACCGGCCCATTTAAGCAATATGCTCTGCTTGAGAAGACCCAGCAAGCAAGTAAGGCTGTGGCCTATGCCAATGTCACATAACCAGCCCATTTAAGCAATATGCTCTGCTTGAGAGACCCAGCAAGCCAAGTAAGGCTGTGGCCTATGCCAATGTCACATAACCAGCCCATTTAAGCAATATGCTCTGCTTGAGAAGACCAGCAAGCCAAGTAAGGCTGTGGCCTATGCCAATGTCACATAACCAGCCCATTTAAGCAATATGCTCTGCTTGAGAGAAGACCCAGCAAGCCAAGTAAGGCTGTGGCCTATGCCAATGTCACATAACCGGCCCATTTAAGCAATATGCTCTGCTTGAGAAGACCCAGCAAGCCAAGTAAGGCTGTGGCCTATGCCAATGTCACATAACCGGCCCATTTAAGCAATATGCTCTGCTTGAGAAGACCCAGCAAGCCAAGTAAGGCTGTGGCCTATGCCAATGTCACATAACAGCCCATTTAAGCAATATGCTCTGCTTGAGAAGACCCCCAGCAAGCCAAGTAAGGTGTGGCCTATGCCAATGTCACATAACCAGCCCATTTAAGCAATATGCTCTGCTTGAGAAGACCCAGCAAGCCAAGTAAGGCTGTGGCCTATGCCAATGTCACATAACCGGCCCATTTAAGCAATATGCTCTGCTTGAGAAGACCCAGCAAGCCAAGTAAGGCTGTGGCCTATGCCAATGTCACATAACCAGCCCATTTAAGCAATATGCTCTGCTTGAGAAGACCCAGCAAGCCAAGTAAGGCTGTGGCCTATGCCAATGTCACATAACCAGCCCATTTAAGCAATATGCTCTGCTTGAGAAGACCCCCAGCAAGCCAAGTAAGGCTGTGCCTATGCCAATGTCACATAACCAGCCATTTAAGCAATATGCTCTGCTTGAGAAGACCCAGCAAGCCAAGTAAGGTTGTGGCCTATGCCATGTCACATAACCAGCCCATTTAAGCAATATGCTCTGCTGAGAAGACCCAGCAAGCCAAGTAAGGTTGTGGCCTATGCCAATGTCACATAACCAGCCCATTTAAGCAATATGCTCTGCTTGAGAAGACCCAGCAAGCCAAGTAAGGCTGTGCCTATGCCAATGTCACATAACCACCCATTTAAGCAATATGCTCTGCTTGAGAAGACCCAGCAGCCAAGTAAGGTTGTGGCCTATCCAATGTCACATAACCAGCCATTTAAGCAATATGCTCTGCTTGAGAAGACCCAGCAAGCCAAGTAAGGCTGTGGCTATGCCAATGTCACATAACCAGCCCATTTAGCAATATGCTCTGCTTGAGAAGAACCCAGCAAGCCAAGTAAGGCTGTGGCCTATGCCAATGTCACATAACCAGCCCATTTAAGCAATATGCTCTGCTTGAGAAGACCCAGCAAGCCAAGTAAGCTGTGGCCTATGCCAATGTCACATAACCAGCCCATTTAAGCAATATGCTCTGCTTGAGAAGACCCAGCAAGCCAAGTAAGGCTGTGGCCTATGCCAATGTCACATAACCGGCCCATTTAAGCAATATGCTCTGCTTGAGAAGACCCAGCAAGCCAAGTAAGGCTGTGGCCTATGCCAATGTCACATAACCAGCCATTTAAGCAATATGCTCTGCTTGAGAAGACCCAGCAAGCCAAGTAAGGCTGTGGCCTATGCCAATGTCACATAACCAGCCCATTTAAGCAATATGCTCTGCTTGAGAAGACCCAGCAAGCCAGTAAGGCTGTGGCCTATGCCAATGTCACATAACCAGCCCATTTAAGCAATATGCTCTGCTGAGAAGACCCAGCAAGCCAAGTAAGGCTGTGCCTATGCCAATGTCACATAACCACCCATTTAAGCAATATGCTCTGCTTGAGAAGACCCAGCAAGCCAAGTAAGGCTGTGGCCTATGCCAATGTCACATAACCAGCCCATTTAGCAATATGCTCTGCTTGAGAAGACCCAGCAAGCCAAGTAAGGCTGTGGCCTATGCCAATGTCACATAACCAGCCCATTTAAGCAATATGCTCGGCTTGAGAAGACCCAGCAAGCCAAGTAAGGTTGTGGCCTATGCCAATGTCACATAACCAGCCCATTTAAGCAATATGCTCTGCTTGAGAAGACCCAGCAAGCCAGTAAGGCTGGGCCTATGCCAATGTCACATAACCAGCCCATTTAAGCAATATGCTCTGCTTGAGAAGACCCAGCAAGCCAAGTAAGGCTGTGGCCTATGCCAATGTCACATAACCAGCCCATTTAAGCAATATGCTCTGCTTGAGAAGACCCAGCAAGCCAAGTAAGGTTGTGGCCTATGCCAATGTCACATAACCAGCCCATTTAAGCAATATGCTCTGCTTGAGAAGACCCAGCAAGCCAAGTAAGGTTGTGGCCTATGCCAATGTCACATAACCAGCCCATTTAAGCAATATGCTCTGCTTGAGAAGACCCAGCAAGCCAAGTAAGGCTGTGGCCTATGCCAATGTCACATAACTGGCCCATTTAAGCAATATGCTCTGCTTGAGAAGACCCAGCAAGCCAAGTAAGGCTGTGGCCTATGCCAATGTCACATAACCAGCCCATTTAAGCAATATGCTCTGCTTGAGAAGACCCAGCAAGCCAAGTAAGGCTGTGGCCTATGCCAATGTCACATAACCAGCCCATTTAAGCAATATGCTCTGCTTGAGAAGACCCAGCAAGCCAAGTAAGGCTGTGGCCTATGCCAATGTCACATAACCAGCCCATTTAAGCAATATGCTCTGCTTGAGAAGACCCAGCAAGCCAAGTAAGGCTGTGGCCTATGCCAATGTCACATAACCAGCCCATTTAAGCAATATGCTCTGCTTCAGAAGACCCAGCAAGCCAAGTAAGGCTGTGGCCTATGCCAATGTCACATAACCAGCCCATTTAAGCAATATGCTCTGCTTGAGAAGACCCAGCAAGCCAAGTAAGGCTGTGGCCTATGCCAATGTCACATAACCAGCCCATTTAAGCAATATGCTCTGCTTCAGAAGACCCAGCAAGCCAAGTAAGGCTGTGGCCTATGCCAATGTCACATAACCAGCCCATTTAAGCAATATGCTCTGCTTGAGAAGACCCAGCAAGCCAAGTAAGGCTGTGGCCTATGCCAATGTCACATAACCAGCCCATTTAAGCAATATGCTCTGCTTGAGAAGACCCAGCAAGCCAAGTAAGGCTGTGGCCTATGCCAATGTCACATAACCAGCCCATTTAAGCAATATGCTCTGCTTGAGAAGACCCAGCAAGCCAAGTAAGGCTGTGGCCTATGCCAATGTCACATAACCAGCCCATTTAAGCAATATGCTCTGCTTGAGAAGACCCAGCAAGCCAAGTAAGGCTGTGGCCTATGCCAATGTCACATAACCAGCCCATTTAAGCAATATGCTCTGCTTGAGAAGACCCAGCAAGCCAAGTAAGGCTGTGGCCTATGCCAATGTCACATAACCAGCCCATTTAAGCAATATGCTCTGCTTGAGAAGACCTGTTGAGTCAAGTGAAATCAATGTTGTGGCATAGTCATTGCCAGTGCAGCCTCACTGGCCCCATGCCGGTGGCACATAAAAAGCACCCACTACACTCTAGGAGTGGTTGCTGTTAGGAAGGGCATCCATCTGTAGAAACCTTGCCAGATCAGATTGGAGCCTCGTGCAGCCTTCCAACTTGCTAGTCCTCAAACAAACCATCCAACCCATGCCAGCATGGAAAGCAGGCATCAAACGACGATGATGATGATGAGGAGGAGGACTAAATACTTGGGTCAATGTGATCAACTAAACTTGTGAAGGCAGAACTCTAGCATGGCCTCGGTTCAATAACTGAAGCTAATAAAAGGATAATAATATCCTAGAAGTTGAGTCAGTTGACTTTACATGTCTCCTTTATAAAACTGAACCCCTAACTAAAGAAACCCTGACCCAAAGGCTTTGGAACAGGGAGTACAAGAGGTGCAAAGGCACCCACTGAAATTTTGTGGGATAAGGGGGCCATTAAAAACACTCTGAACTTCCTCAGTTGGAGCTAGGCTTGCATTCCCTGAGCAAATTTCATTTCTGCACTTGGGCCCTAACTAGGTGTTTTGTGTTTCATCTTGTATTATATGTCATCTTACTTCATTCTTTTTATCATTTATCATTGCAGTGTTACAGACCACTACAGATATTTGGTATTTCACATGGCCATTTATCGGTGAAACCATTTCTTCTCCCTCCTAATTGTCAATCGTTTTCCTGTCTCAGACCAAAATTCTATCATAAAAATCAAAGACTACTGGTAAGCTATTTTCACTTCACCTTTTCAAAACAGATTTTGACTTTTGGCATAGCTTTGTAGTTAAAATGCTTTGGTTGATGGAAACTGAAAGAAGCCCGTCATATATATTTATGTATATGTTTGTCCCCCTACCCACCATCACTTGACAACCGATGTTGGTATGTCTACATCCCTATAACTTAGCGGTTCAGCAAAATAGATCAATAGGATAAGTACTAGGCTTACAAAGAATAAGTTCTGGGGTTGATTTGTTCAACTAAAGGCCGTGCTCCAGCATGGCCGCAGTCAAATGACTGAAGCAAATAAAAGTGTAATAGAGTTTACCCCCTCTCTCTCTTTCGGAGAGGCACTGAGCAGCTATACGCACACATACACACACGGCAGTAACTTCCACCTGCCGAATTCAATCACAAAGCTCCGGTCGGCTCGGGGCTATAGTGGAAGACTCCTACTCAAAGTGCCACGCAGTGGGACTGAACCCGAAACCATGTAGCTAGGAAGCAAGCTCCCTAAACACACAGCCATGCCCGTGCCTATTTTGAATTAATTTCTATAAAAAAGTTGCTGACACTACTTAGTTCATCCATTTGTCTGTCCTTGTTTAGCCCCTTATTAGCAGTAAAGAAATAGGTATTTCGTCTGCCGTTATGTTCTGAGTTTAAATTCCGCCGAGGTTGACTTTGCCTTTCATCCTTTTGGGGTGGGGGGGGTCGATAAATTAAGTACCAATTATGCACTGGGGTCGATGTAATCGACTTAATCCCTTTGTCCTTGTTTGTCCCCTCTGTGTTTAGCCCCTTGTGGGGTAGTAAAGAAATAGTAATCAACATGCATACACCCTCCCCCACAATTGCTGGCCTTGTGCCAAAATTTAAAAGCAATGTCTAATTCATCCGCAGGTATTGATTCACGCAGCCTGTCATATCTGAACCATTCATGAGAAGGTGTTGTAACTTGATGCAGTTGTACCATCAGTAATATTGGACTTTGCTGTATTTCAATAATGTTTATATATTATCCTATTGTTCTATTCACAGATCCAGCCACCAATCACTTACAACAACAGTCTATCCCACTTGAGGCATTTTTCAAAAGGAGACTCCTACAACAGTGTACGTATGCTTCATATTATAACTTAAATTTCTTCTCCTCCTCCTATTTTAAACACTTACTCTCTGTGTGTTCCAGTCTTTTACGAATGAAAAGTTTGGCAGTCATATTTAATTAGTTTTAACAAGGCAATGCCACTCTGTCTAATTTCTCACCCTCTCTTTCTAGTTTCCTATTATACTATATATTATACATGCCGTCCAACCCATGCTAGCATGGAAAGCGGACGTTAAACGATGATGATGATTATATATATATATATATATATATACTATATATTATATATATATATATATATTATTATATATATACTATATATATATATATAATATATATATATATATATACTATATATTATATATATATATAATATATTATATATATATACTATATATATTATATATATATTATATATATATATATATACTATATATTATATATATACTATATATTATATATATACTATATATTATATATACTATATATATATATATATTAATATATATATATATTATATATATACTATATATTATATATATAATATATATATATATATATTATATATATATATATATTATATATATATATATATATACTATATATATATATATACTATATATATATATATAATATATATATATATATTATATATATATATATTATATATATACTATAATATATACTATATATTATATATATTATACTATATATACATAGTAATTTGGACTATTTGTGAACTAAACCAAACAAAATGAATGGATTGACTGTTGTGTGTTCAAACCCTTACCACAGCTCCAGCTGATATGCTTTTGACCAAAGCTCTTATATATCATCATCATCATTTAATGTCTGTTGTCCATGCTGGCATGGGTTGGACGGTTTGACCAGAGCTGGCAAGCTGGGGAACTGCATCAAACTCCAGTGTCTTCTTTGGCCTGGTTTCTGTGGCTGGATGCCCTTCCTAATGTCAACCACTTTACAGAGAGGTGCTGGGAGATTTTACATGGCACCACGCAGGTGCTTTTATCTATAAATATATGTGTGTGTGTGTGTGTGTGTGTTATATATATAGTCATAGAAACCAAGTGAAAACAGACAATGGAACCTGGTGTGGACTCTGTTCTTGCTAGTTCTTTTCAAGCCATCCAAACCCTGCCAACATTGAAAATGGACATTAAATGTTGATGATGGTGATATACATACATACATGTGTTTGTGTGTGTATGTGTGTGTGTGTGTGTGTGTGTGTGTGTGCACGTGTGTGTGTGTTATGGAGATTAGTAATGTTCCTACTACCTCCAATGTATTCAGAGGAAGAAAAAGAGTGTGTGTGCATGAGAAAAAGTCAATGTAAATAAAAACCCTTTCACCTTTCTAGTTTAAATAATAATAATAATAATAAATGTGCCCTTTTAAAGCCTAGCCAGGCTCATAGGCCCAGTTTCCATGGTGTATGTGTTCCCCAGATGGACGGGATGCCAGTCCATCGCAGTGTTACTCATTTTTGCCAGCTGAGTGGACTGGGGCAACTTGAAATGAAATGTTTTGCTCAAGAACACAACACACTGCCTGAGCCAGGAATCGAAACCATAATCTTACGATCATGATGCTGACATCCTAACCTCTAAGCCACTTGCCTCCACCCTCTAGTTTAAAACTAAACCTTGATAGGAAATCTCTGTCTTAAGAGTGTCACAAACAGCTGAACATTCTGTATTTAAAAGGCTAATATAGCCTATTAAATCTGTCTTATAAATCACTTTTGTCATCCGAGCTACTTTCATTGCTGTTAGCTGTTTCTAGGTCATTGCTGTCTGTTCAGCACATCACAGATTTATTTGCTTCAAGTTTCTCACAACAATTCTTAGTCAATGAGTGAATCCTAAAAAAAAACAATTGACAATAGTGACTTTGTGATGTATTAACTTTCTAAAGGAAAAACGTGTGTGTGTGTGCGTGCTCACTCGTGTGTAAATTACAATTGAGTATTTCATACCATATCTTTTAGTAGGTACATTATATATTTGCATGTTTAAAAGGTTCAGTACCAGGAAGGGAATCGGACTATAAAACCCTTCCTAGTAAATTCCCATACGACCTGCTAAGAAGACAATAACAATGATGATGGACATTATTTACATTCGACGGATATTTGTCCTCATCTTTTCTGTTGTTAACACAACATTTCAGCTGATATACCCTCCAGCCTTCATCAGGTGTCTTGGGAAATTTCCTTAGGAATGAGAACCCAGGTTCGAAATTTCCCCCAAGACACCTGAAGAAGGCTGGAGAGTATATCAGCTGAAACGTTGTGTTAGCAACAAACAAGATGAGGAAAAATATCCGTCGAATGTAAATAATGTACATAATTCCTCATCTCTTAAATATAGATCTGAATAATGATGGATATGTATATATCTCTCCTGCTCTCTCTTGCTGTCTTCCACTCTCTCTCTCTCTCACACACTCTTGCTCTGGCTGGGTACCCATATATCTCCTTTACAGCAGCACACCTGTTTCTGTCCTCATTCTTATTAACACACACACACACTCTCTCTCTCTCTCTCTCTCTCTCTCTCTCTCTCTCTCTCTCTCTCTCTCTCTCTCTCTCTCCTTCACTAAGTCTCTGAAAAAAACTTGCAACATTATGAAGACACATTAAACTCTGCTTGCAAAGACCTGTTGAGGCAAGTGAAATCAAAGTCAAATTCGATGACTGGCATCCGTGCTAGTGGAGCGCTAAGAGCACCATCCGAGCATGATCATTGCCAGAGCAGCTAACTGGCTTCCGTGCCAGTGGCATGTAAAAAACACCATTCAAGCATGATCGTTACCTGCGTCGCCTTACTAGCATTTGTGCTGGTGGCACATGAAAAAACATTCGAGCGAGGTCGTTGCCAGTGCTGCTGGACTGGCTCCTGTGCAGGTGGCAGGTAAAAAACACCATTTGAGCATGGCTGTTGCCAGTACCGCCTGACTGGCCCTCGTGCCGGTGGCACGTGAAAGCACCCACTACACTCTCGGAGTGGTTGGCATTAGGAAGAGCATCCAGCTGTAGAAACTCTGCCAGATCAGATTGGAGCCTGGTGCAGCCATCTGGTTTGCCAGTCCTCAGTCAAACCATCCAACCCATGCCAGCATGGAAAGCGGACGTTAGACGATGATGATACATTTAACTGCAATTCAATTATAAAACTGCTTGATGAGTTTTTGTTACAAGACATTAAAACACTTGTGAAATCCAGAAGTTATTTTATTGGTTCTGGCCTTTTCCCTGTCATAAACAAATCACTTAGAACCAGATCAATTTTGCTGTATTAAGATATTGATTTTTCTTTGGATGTATTTTCTATTTTTCAGCCAATATCATGGAGAACAGTTTTCATTACAGCTGCTATTGGTGGTGTATTTACGATGGCAATGTTCTATTTCAAACAAGCAAAAGAGCTAAGTAAATATCTAATTACGAATCCTATTATAACATTTAATTATGATATGGCAGTAAGCTGTTAGAATATCGGCGAGCTGACAGAAACGTTAGCATGCCAGGCAAAATGCTTAGCGGTATTCCGTCTGCCGTTACGTTCTGAGTTCAAATTCCACCGAGGTCGACTTTGCCTTTCATCTTTTCAGGGGTCAATAAATTAAGTACCAGTTACCACTGGGGTTCGATGTAATCGACTTAATCACTTTGTCTGTCCTTGTTTGACCCTTCCGTGTTTAGCCCTTATGGGCAACAAAGAAATAAGAATATCGGACCAAATACTTGACAGTATTTCTTTCTGTTATTTACAGGTTCTGGGTTCAAATACTGGCATGGTTGACTTTTACCTTTCATTCTTTTGGGTTCGATAAGATAAAGTGCCAATTGAGTACTGTGGTCACTGTAATCAAATTTCCCCTCCCCTCAAAAATGTTGGCCATGTGTGAAGATTTAAAATGAATATTTAACCTTTTAACATTCAGATTTCTTCGTCAAATACGTTGCTTATTTATTCACTTTGATTTGAATTAATCACTCATTAATTACCTTGTAGCTTCGAGATTTCAGTGGTGTGTTTGTATATATTTAGAATTGACATTGTAGGGTAGGTGTAAGAGGTTGGATCTGGTCAGTCTTTACATAAAATAGGTTGAATATTTGGGCCAGATTTGGCCAATTCTAATGCTAAAGAGTTGAATGATTTATAATCGCTATCGAGGCTTTTGAGCCTCATGGAGACAAGGTGGCCGAGTTCCTATCAGGTGTTGGGCCTCACAGATAAGTTTTAACTACAGTAGCATCCACCCTTACAGGTTAGCCATATTCAAATGGCAAATATGCATCACGATGTGTTACCGCTACTGTTTATAACTCGCTCTGAGATTTATCATTGTTTGATTTCGCTTTTTCAATATCAGTGTCAATCGACACTGGAAAAAATATATGTATTTGTGAAGGATTCTGACTTCTCGTCGACAACCATGATTGTCACACGCTGATGAAAGGTAAACACCTTGAAACTCGGGTCCGTGTGTATCATGTGTTGAAGACGGGGAGGATGACTCCCCTTCACAAATACTGAGAGGACACAGATAGTGTGTCTATAAGCCAGCTGGAGGAGATATCTTCCTGGGGCTATAAACTACAGTAGCATCCACCCTTAGGGGTTAGCCATATTTTAATTTATTGTTATCCTTAATTGATAAATTTTATAATTCTAAGTATGTTTTGATTTTGTATTTGCTGTAATGTTTTTTTTTCTTTTTCTTGTTTCTTTTTTTTTTTAAAGGATTGGCCAAGGAAAGAAGTCGACAACTCGGCAAAGCTGCCTTAGGAGGCCCATGGTCTCTCATTGACCACAACAACCAACCTAAGTCTAATAAAGATTTCTTTGGTCAGTGGGTGTTAATCTATTTTGGTTTCACCCATTGCCCAGACATCTGTCCTGACGAAATCGAGAAAATGGTTCAAGCTGTTGATATGATGGGTGAGTCACCGAAACATTTCAATTTTATTTCGCACTCAAAGTGAATATTGCATTAGAATGCACAATACTGCATTATTTATAACGAGAGGACATGTACTGCATTAAAGAACTCGTTTACCTCACTGAACACCAGAACTGTCAGATCATGTGACCTACCTCTTACTTGGGCTTGTCAGTGACAGACAGCCAGCTAGACATAGCAGCCGATTCCTCTGTCAGTAATATAGAGAATCTATCCCGGTGTTGGTTGCAAGTGAAGGCATATGGCTCAGTGGTTAGAGCGCCAAGCTCACAATCATGAGGTAGTGAGTTCAATTCCCAGACCAGGCTCTATGTTGTTTTCTTGAGCAAGACACTTTATTTCACGTTGCTCCAGTTCTCTCAGCTCTAGAAATGAGTAACAATGCCACTGGTGCCAAGCTGTAGCAGCCTTTCCTTTGGACAACATCGGTGGCCAGGAGAGAGAAGAGGCTGATATGCATGAGCAACTGCTTGTCTTCCATAAACAACCTTGCCTGGACTTGTGCTTCAGAGGGTAGCTTTCTAGGTGCAATCCCATGGTCATTCATGACCAAAGGGGGTCTTTACCCTTTTTTAATTGGTTGCAAATACCCTGTGAGCATATCGAAAATAATTAAAGCGACAGAAGCAGTGTTAATACCAAAGTAATATTTATCTCCCACTTATGATGGATGTTTGTGTTAGAACACACAATACTGTATTATTTGACATGAGAGGACTTCTCATATGGACTTGAGGCATATAAAAGAACTCCAGTTTATATTGCTGTAGGCGTAGGAGTGGCTGTGTGATAAGTAGCTTGCTTACGAACCACATGGTTCCAGGTTCAGTCCCACGACTACGATTACAATTTCACTTGGCTTGATAAGTCTTCTCAGCACAGAACAAAAATCATTGTGATGCTGAAAATAAAAGTGTTTTTTTTTTCTTTTTGCTTTCCCTATTTTTTCTGATATCCAAATAAACATATATTTTAATATTGAACTATTTCTCTCTTTTAGAAAAGAATCCTAATGTTCCGAATGTGCAGCCACTGTTTATTACAGTTGATCCAGAAAGAGACACTGTTGATGCCATTAAATTATATGTGAATGGTAAGTCCCATCTTGAAAGAAATTCTTATTAATCCTTTCGTTACCGTATTTCTGTTGCGATGTTCTGTGTTTCTCTCAATTAATTGTAAATATAACAGAATTTAGTAAAATAACTTAGTTATCATTAAGCTAGTGTTAGGAACATAAATCGTGACTAAGGTGGAAGATTTTAATCCAAAACTTATGAAAACAAGACATTTGTACTCAGAGCCAGAACCGGTTTCAGCCGGGTTGGTAACGAAAGGGTTAAGAAGACAATATTTTATTTGATATTTCCAGTCACTGTGTAAGTGTGTGTGTAGTATTTCCTGTGCATACAGTTAGATATCAGACTGTTGCTGGTGAAGTTTGAGCTCTACACAGTATCATCATCCAATCTACTTCCAGTGAAGTGGTGTGCTTACTAACGTACTTAGTAGGATTACTAGTTATAATATACAGAGCAAAGGTAGGAATAAGCAGCATAAACACAAGATGCAATTTCCAAAGTACTGTTTGTTTGTGTTCCTGTGCTTGTCTGGAGAGCCCCACCTCTACAGAGGAAGTTTTATATCTGATCCCATATGTTTATATATGCCAAACTGGAGGCGCAATGGCCCAGTGATTAGGGCAGCGGACTCGCGGTCGGAGGATCGCTGTTTCGATTCCCAGACCGGGCGTTGTGTGTGTTTATTGAGCGAAAACACCTAAAAGTTCCACGAGGCTCCGGCAGGGGGTAGTGGCAACCCCTGTTGTACCCTTTCATCCCAACTTTCTCACTCTTTCTTGAGTAACGCTGCAATGGACTGGTGTCCTGTCCAGCTGGGGGGAACACATAGAAACCGGGGAACCGGGCCCATGAGCCTGGCTAGGCTCGAAAAGGGCACATAAATAAATAAATATGCCAAACTCACCTTAGGAATACATATACCAATATAATTTCAGTTGAACTATGACTAAAAAACACATTTATTCTGCGAAAACATATTCTTTTTTATTATTCATACATATAAACACATCTAATAAAATTATCTCCATTTGTTTTAATTACACAATATATGTGTATTCAAAAGAAAATCCTGATGCATTTTCAGTTTTTTCTCAATATTTTTCACATATACGTATGTGTGTGAAGCTGCATTGCTGTGGTTAGAGCATCAGATTTACAATCACGTTGTAGTGAGTTCGATTCCCAGACTGGGCTGTATGTTGTGTTCTTGAGCAAGACACTTTATTTCACATCGCTCCAGTTCACTCAGCTGTGGAAATGAATTGCAACGTCACTGGTGCCAAGCTGTATCAGCCTTTGCCTTTCCTTTGGATAACATCAGTGGCATGGAGAGGGGAGGCCAGTATGCACGGCCGACTACTGGTCCTCCATAGACAACCTTGCCCAGACTTGTGCCTTGGAGGGAAACTCTCTAGTGCTATCCCATGGTCATTCATGATCAAAGGGGGTCTTTTACATAGCATCTTCCTCTGTTAACGTCCATTTTCCATGCTGGCATGGGTTGGACTCTGAAATGTGTGACCTTGTCATATATAATGTATGTGTAACTTTTTGTCCAGTTGTCCATAATGTACCGTTGGTGACCAAAAGGTCACCAACGGTACATTATGACAAATATATATCCAGCTCAGGAGCACCACCAGTATAAATGTGTGTATTGAACCTTTATACATAAGTCTTTATGCCGCAAAATAGAAAAAAGTGTGGATGTAAAATTCATAAAGGGGAGTGAACTCTCGAAAGGGTCGTAACTCTTGTAAATTAACAGAAATATAGCATCAGTGGTGATTCTACCCAATACAAAACCAAACTACATCTCATTTAGACTAACTGTTTTCCTAATTAGTTGGCCTATGACCCTCTCCATGACTTTCATCACCTAATCCAGCAATTTCATACCCCTTGGATCATTTTTTTAACTAACCCTTTCAAAGAAATGCCCCAGCATGGCTACAATCCAATGACTGAAAAAGATAAATACAGGATTTTTATTTATTTATTTTTTTCTTATAAATATTTTGGCAATTTTATTGATTTTCTTCCATTCTGATACCTATTATCATATCTTTTCAGAATTTTCACCCAAACTGTTGGGTCTTACCGGAGACAAAGAAAGAATTCATCAGGCAACAAGAGCTTATCGTGTCTATTACAGTTCTGGACCGAAAGATGAAGACAATGATTACATCGTAAGATTCTTTACTTTAACCCTTTCGTTACTGTATTTATTTTGAGATGTTCTGTGTTTCTTTAAATTATTTTAAATATAACAAAGAATTTAGTAAAATAACTTGCTGGTGGCACGTAAAAAGCACCATCCAACCGTGGCCGTCTGCCAGCCCCATCTGGCACCTGTGCTGGTGGCACGTAAAAAGCACCCACTACACTCACGGAGTGGTTGGCGTTAGGAAGGGCATCCAGCCATAGATACATTGCCAGATCAGACTGGGCCTGGTGCAGCCTTCTGGCTTCCCAGACCCAAGTTGAACCATCCAACCGATGCTAAACGATGATGATGATGAACTTAGTTATCATTAAGCTAGTGTTAGGAACATAAATTGTAACTAAGGTTTGGTGGAAGATTTTAATTCAGAACTTATGAAAACAAGACATTTGTACTAAAGAGCCACAGCCGGTTTCAGCTGGGTTGGTAATGAAAGAGTTAATGTCAATTCAAAGACTAGACAAAGCAGCCTGGCTACTGTGATGTCAAGTCTGCACATGTCGCTATCCTTTCCTGCATATTTGAGCAATGATAATGGCTTTATTCAATCTCCAATTTCTCCATATGGTGTGAAGAAAGAAATACAAGACAAACCATTGTTTTGTTTTCACTTCTGTATTTCATTTTACATTGTAAAAAGCACCATCCAAACGTGGACTGTGCCAGTGGCACATGACCTGCAGTGCTTGAGGAGACCTATTGAGTCAAGTACATCAACATCAAAATAAATATCAAATGGAAATTGTAGCTGTGATACCTGTGCCTGTGGCACGTAAAAAGCACCAACTGATCATGGCTGCTGCTAGCTCCCCCCCCCCCGGCACCTGTGCCGGTGGCACGTAAAAAGCACCCACTACACTCACGGAGTGGTTGGCGTTATGAAGGGCATCCAGCTGTAAAAACACTGCCAGATCAGACTGGAGCCTGGTGCAGCCTTCTGGCTTCCTAGACTCCGGTCGAACTGTCCAACCCATGCTAGCATGGAAAACAGACGTTAAACTATGATGATGATGACAAGAAGGCTTTTGGTAGTCTGTTACATCAACTCCAATTCCCAACTGGTACTTATTTTATTGATCCTGAAAGGACGAAAGGCAAAATTGACCTTGGCATAATTTGAACTCAGAACATAACGACAGACAAAATGTTGCCAAGTATTTCATCCAGCATGCCAACAATTCTGCCAGCTCACTGCCTTAATCTCTAATTTAATATTAATTATTGTTTTAAGGTGGCAAACTGGCAGAAACGTTAGCACGCTGGGCGAAATGCTTAGCAGTATTTCATCTGTCTTTACCATTCTAAGTTCAAATTCCACCGAGGTTGACTTTGCCTTTCATCCTTTCGGGGTTGATAAATTAACATCATTTACATTATTTACAGTTAACGGATATTTGTCATACCCTCCAGCCTTCATCAGGTGTCTTGGGGAAATTTCGTACCTGGGTTCTCATTCCTAAGGTATTTTTCAATATTATTATTCAGGTCACTAACAGGAAAAAAACCTTAGGAATGAGAACCCAAAATTTCTCCAAGACACCTGATGAAGGTTGGAGGGTATATCAGCCAAAACATTGTGTTAACAACAAACAAGATGAGGACAAATATCCGTTAACTGTAAATAATGTACATAAATTCCAAATCTCTTAAATATAGAACTGTATCGATAAATTAAGTACTAGTTCCGTAATGGGGTCGATCTAATCGACTGACTCCCTCTCCCAAAATTTCGGGCCTTGTGCCTAAAGTAGAAAAGAATATTAATTATTGTTTTGTCTTTTTTTTTGGCAGGTGGACCATACTATTATCATGTACCTGATAAACCCAAAAGGTGACTTTGTAGATTATTTTGGTCAGAACCGAACCGCTGAAGACATTTATAATTCTATAACATTGCATATGAAAAAGTATGAATTTAATAATTAAATACAAATTTTAACTTTTCTAAATTAGATAATGAGAAATTTGAATGTAAAAATCTGTTTTAAAAAAAATAAACCTTAATAAATTGTTATATAAATTAAGTTTTACATTTATAGACTTATAGTTGTCCAAATTATAACAGAACAGTTTAAATTTGGATGACCATGGACTCTATATCCATGAGCTGGTTCTGATAGCTGAATCTGTTGAAAAAAATTTAAAGAAGAAATTCTAAATGTGGAAGCAAAACCTAGACTTGAAGAGTCTTAAAATAAACTTAGCAATGTCAAAGACCTTTTAGCAGGAAAGAGAGAATTTAAAGAAGAAATTCAAAATGTGGAAGCAAAACCTAGACTTGAAAAGTCTTAAAATAAACTTAGCAATGTCAAAGACCTTTTAGCAGGAAAGAGAGAATTTAAAGAAGAAATTCTAAATGTGGAAGCAAAACCTAGACTTGAAGAGTCTTAAAATAAACTTAGCAATGTCAAAGACCTTTTAGCAGGAAAGAGAGAATTGAATTGTATTACTATCTGGAATGTGGCCATGAAAGAGAAAAGACTGATCCTGAAAAGGGGTTGTGATGTGTACAAAGAATGACATTTGAGTAGACAAATGATTCAAGGGAAAATGAACATGCCAGAAAACATGGAGAAGTGGTAAAAGCTGATCTCAAGTGGCTGAACTTTGGAAAGGACCAAAACAATGGTGAGAAACTGAATTGGAGATGGCACGTTTTACCATGCAAGCAGAAAAACAGATATAAAATCACATTTCTTCCTCCTCCACCAAGCAATAGCAGGGTTTGTCACAAAGGTCTGAGCTGTACAAAGCACATTATTTGAAGGTGTGTGTATGTATATACACACACACACACACATATATATATATGAAATACAAAATGGGATAAGAACGCAAAACATCTGGACAGTTAGGTGATACAAAAATGGGACAACAAAACATCCAGATAGATGATACAAAGAAAACAAGGACGGTTCATTCGAAGTTTTCTTTCCTCAGTCGAGTACCAGATTATCTTCGCAATTTTGGCTGATTATACTCGAGATTGCTCCAGTCTGGCCAGCCCCAAGGAAAAATTAAGCTAAGAGCATTAGATTACTTGGAAGAAAGCAGCAAATGTATACAAAAACAAGAATGGAAAAAAACGGACAATACAATAAAAATAAGAACAGGATATAACAACAGGTGTCTTTTGACTAAGGACAAATTAAGTTAAGCTGGCATGTGTGGAAATGAAGCCTTATGGCAGGGATACAAGATTTCACAGGCACAGGGAGGAATACCAATGTTGCACGGACAACGGCCAGACCAAGAAAGATCAGGCTTGGCCAAACGCCGGTCACAGGGGAAGAGAAAAAAGAGAGAAGTAGAGGCAGAGGGACAGAAGAATTAAGGAGGGGCAAGAAAAAATGACAGGGACACAGTGGAGGGAAAGTGAGCAAGAGAAGGCAAAGAAACGTGAGGGAGGGGGAACGAAAGAATAAGAGTGGGATGAATAAATGAATAAGTGCGAAAGGCCTGATAGACAGAAAGAATAGAGTTGTACAAGATTTAGAAAAATGTATACATACATATGAGACTATATATATATATATATATATAAATAGCAATAGCTAGTTTGAAAATAATGTATTTAAACCTATCAGACTAATATAATCAATAACCAATCATTAGAATAGATTTAAATATCTCATATTTTGTATAAGTAGTATTACTGGCCTACTGGATAAGGGTGTTTGGTGAAAAAACAAGACAGTCGGGTAGATGCAGGTTTCAGTCTCAGGTAGGGATTGTGTTTATTTTTTTCTGTAAATGGAGAAGGGCGAAGAAAAAAAAAACACTAAATACTTTTACAAAGAGCCTCATCAGTATAGGCCAGGATTGAACCTTTATGTCTTTACCCACAAGACCATTGAGACAACAGCAATAGCTAGTTTGAAAATAATGTATTTAAATCTATCAGACTAATGTAATCAATAACCAATCATTAGAATAGATTTAAATATCTCATACTTTGAGTAAGTAGTATTACTGGTTTTGTGGCCCAGTGGATAAGGGTGTTTGGTGACAGACAAGACAGTGGGGTAGATGGAGGTTTCAGTCTCAGGTAGGGATTAGTGATATGATCTCATTTAGTTTTATTTTTCTCTAGAGATGTGTTAAAAGGGGGAAGAAAAAAAAACACCATCAGTATAGGCCATGGGCCAAGATTGATCCTTTGTCGAAGGGGTATATGTGATGCTATGTCTGCATGTCTTTACCCACAGGACCATTGAGACAATAGCAATAGCTAGTTTGAAAACGATATATTTAAATCTTATATAAAAGCTATTTGATGTGGTGGTGTTCATGGTTTTCTGTGACTTTAGTAATATTTGAGGGGAGAATGTGAAATGCTCCAGATCACAACATGCTACATGATTCAGGAATTGATCTCACAGCCTGAATGATTATAAGCTGAACACCCTAACCACAAGGCCATGTACTTTCATAGCAAAGTCAGTAGAGTGATGGGTTGATTTCCATTTATATCCTGAGTACAAGTCCAGCTTAGCATTTCATTCTTCTGGGGGGTCAGTAAAATAAAGTATGGGCCATGACTGCTGAGGACATGCATAAGCTCGCAAGGAATGAATCCAGTATGATCCGATGGATGTGTAATGTCAGCATGTATACTCGACAGAGTGTAAGTACCTTGAGAGAAATGTTGGACCTAAGAAGCATCAGATGTAGTGTGCAAGAGAGACGACTGTGCTGGTATGGTAATGTGGAGAGAATGGATGAGGATAGCTGTGTGAAAAAGTGCCGCACCCTAGCAGTTGGGGGAACCTGTGGAAGAGGTAGACCCAGGAAGACCTGGGATGGAGTGGTGAAGCATGACCTTTGAACATTAGGCCTCACCACAGCAATGACTAGTGACCAAGACTTTTGGAAATATGTTGTGCTTGAGAAGACCCGGCAAGCCAAATGAGACAATAATCTCATGGCCTATGCCAGGGGTGTAATCAGCCCACTTATGCGTACCTTTCCTTCATTGGACACTAAACTCTGCTTGTAAAGACCTGTTGAGACCAGTTTAATCGAAAGCAAAATCAAATTCGATGACTGGCATCCGTGCTAGTGGAGCGCACCATCTGAGCATGATTGTTACCAGAGCGGCAAACTGGCTTCCGTGCTGGTGGCACATAAAAGGCACCATTTGAGCGTGATCATTACCATCGTCGCCCTACTGGCACTTGTGCTGGTGACACGTGAAAAAAACATTCAAGTGAGGTTGTTGCCTTCGTGCCAGTGGTACATAAAAAGCACCCACTACACTCTTGGAGTGGCTGGTGTTAGGAAGGGCATCCAGCTGTAGAAACTCTGCCAGATCAAGATTGGAGCCTGGTGCAGCCATCTGGTTCACCAGTCCTCAGTCAAATCATCCAACCCATGCTAGCATGGAAAGCAGACGTTAAACGATGATGATAGATTTTGCTTAAGCTTAGAAATACTAATAACCAGATCTTAAAACTCAATAGACAAATGCTTTTAGAGTAAAGTGATAGACGAGTATAGAGCAAAATATAAATTATTGAATAACAAGAAAACCAGAGTTAAGTAATCCCCTTCATTAGCTTACAGCTGTTTTTGCTACAAATTCTGCATTCAGAGCTGAATGCTTTAGCAACATTCTACAGCTTTCTCGTTATGTGTGTAAGAAATGAACTCACAACCTCACATTCGTAAGCTCAACGCTCTAACCACTGAGGCATGCGCCTTCACCCAACTATATATATATATATAAAAGTACAAAGTGAGATAGGGGTTATGAGTGTAACCCACTATGGGATATCATTTATCCAATATACTGCCAGTAAAGTACCCATAAAGGCTGATACATAAATGCTAAGAATTGGAATGCAATTAATTCCTTTATTGTATTAGATGGGCGAAGGTAAAATGTTTTACCTCAAATTCATAATACAAAATAAGAAAATGGAAGAATAGATTTCTTTCAATCATCAACTACCAGATAATACCAATTCATATAATTTATTAACTAATTATTTAGACCGTCCAACCCATGCTAGCATGGAAAGCGGACGCTAAACGATGATGATGATGATGAATAGGAACATCCAAATCCAACAGAATAATACAGAATTAGTTAATAAATTATATGAATTGGTATTATCTGGTAGTTGATGATTGAAAGAAATCTATTCCTCATTTTCTTATTTTGTATATATATATATATATATATATATATTCGTGCACTTTCTTATAGAAAACTGAGGAGAAATAGTGTTGTGTTAGTGACAAATAGTCTTCAGAGACAACAGTCACGTTAATGAACCCATTAGTATGGCAATTATAACCATTTCATGGAATGAAATGGAAAAAAGGATAAAGAAAATACTTAGCCTTGTGGTCATTTATTAACTTTATTATTATTATTATTATTATTATCATTAACAGCAACACTACAACACTGCCAAAATATTTTCAAATTTCATCTTATTGACAGGGGAAAGAAACTTTTAGCTATAGAAAAAAATACTGGGTTTCTATGCTGTTAAGGGAAGCAAAATACGAAGTTGTGACTTCAAGGATTTTATGGGGGAAATTAAAATTGGCTTGTGTATTCAACTCACAAGGAGCTTATCTATCTTCTGTTGACGTTTGCTGTATTTAGTTGAAGGATACTTTGAAAGAAAAACTCCCAAACTTTTAGTTGAAACAAATGACCCAAATGGAAGACTGCACACATTGTGTATTGAGTGCATAGGGTTCTGTGAAATTGTTATCAGCAGTCTGCCTTGTTGGATGACAGCGTATTTGGAAGGCACAGGACATTAATGAGTGTTGAACATAATGGGACTGTAACAGTTGTGACAGATGATAATCGCTGGCTTGCTATGAGGATAGGAGTTTGTCAGAAGAACAGAGCTGCTGAAATAAAGGAAGTTATACAGGTTAATGACATTCACATCTAGCAAAACACTACAAATTTAGCGGATATGTAGGCAAAAATCAATGGAAATCGTGGTTGTGATCCCTGTGCTGGTGGCACGCAGGGGGCACCGTCCAAGCGTGGCCGATGCCAGCGCCGCCTTGACTGGCTTCTGTGCCGGTGGCACTTAAAGAGCACCAACCAATCATGGCCGTTGCCAGCCTCGCCTGGCACCTGTGCCGGTGGCACGTAAAAAGCACCCACTACACTCACGGAGTGGTTGGCGTTAGGAAGGGCATCCAGCTGTAGAAACACTGCCAGATCAGACTGGAGCCTAGTGCAGCCTTCTGGCTTCCCAGACCCCAGTCGAACCGTCCAACCCATGCTAGCATGGAAAACGGGCGTTAAACGATGATGATGATGATATAGTCAATTAACTGACTCCAGTACATAACTGGTATTCACTTTAATGACCACCCCCACCTTTCCTTCCAGCAGGAATATAAATAAGGAAAGTTATACCATGCTAATAACAAGGACATCTGAGTTCATTATTTTTGCATTAGTTATGACATCTGAGTTTATCATTCATTAATAGTGTATATATATACATACAATACATGGAATAAAGCTACTCTGAGTAGAATGACCAGCAATACTCTCTGAGTATGGAGTATACAAACAGAGGCTGTAGGGTGTGTTAGATAAAATAACAGGTGTCCCGTGGACAGAAATGGTTAGAATGGATGCACAGAGGACAGCACCTGCATTGTTGAAGTAGTGATTATGTTTGAGTTTCATAGTATTCAAAAGAAGGTTCTAGAGTGTAGACATACATGACAGAAATCAATTTTTTCCATATGAATTTAGCTGCAAAGCTGTTCAAATTATTGAGACATGTTGAACACAATACAAAATTTGCCGTTCACAGAGCCATCAATGTTTGTCAATAACAGTGGCCTTGTTGGTACAAAGTTGCAAATATTTCAGTATTTGTAGGTCCTATTGTAACTATTTACAACAGTGATAGTCACAACTAGTATTTTCATTTGAAGATTTATTGCTGTTCACCTTATCATTAAGATCTGCTTCGATTTCTTAATTTACTTTGCAGGGATTTAGCAAAATAGGTAATTTTTCATTACTGAGTTTGTTGTTAGGAATATAACTAAAAATTAAATTAAAATTCTTATACAAAATTATATTAATCTAAATTTGAACACAGTACTTTAAAGCAGTTGGTTTTGTATCACAGAAGCAGGTGAGGAAGTGTAATGAAAAAAAAAGCATTAACCTGTCGTTAAATCCTTGTAGAACTACAGATGAAACACCGGAATAAGGGTTCACGTTACAGATGGAGTTGAAACTCTGGTCACAAGCAATTGGTTTCTTGGGCAGAAGGCTTAACAAGCAATGAGCCAAGTCATTGTTATCAGACAGCAACAGCTGAATATATTTCACCACCTGCAACGAAAGACAGAAAATAGAACATCTAATATTCAACACAATATTTTGCATAGGACATTCTCTCTTTCAATTCTTAAACTACCAAAATTTTAAGAAGAAACAAACATTCCATGAATTCTCCCCACAAATAAAATGATTTTACCTTTAATCTTATAATAATTCTGCTTGTTCTCCTATTACTTAGTCCGTCCATAATGCTTCCATGTGATTAGTTGAAGCAGGAATTTATTTTCCTTAATGCCTGCGCTGGTATGGTCATGTACTACGGATGGATGAGGAGAGATGTGTGAAGAAGTGCCACTCCCAAACAGTTGAAGGAATCAGGAGAAGAGGTAGACCCAGGAAGACATGGGATGAGGTGGTCAAGCATGACCTTCAAACGTTGGGTCTCACAGAGGCAATGACGAAAGACCGAGACCTCTGGAGATATGCTGTGACTGCGAAGATTCGACAAATAATGTGAGCTCATGGCTGTCTCCTGCACCAGCTTCACATAGAAGCCCCAGCCCTTCCAAAGTGCCTTGGATTGCAGGACGACCTACTGTACTTACCTTGTATCGTAGGGCGACCTGCTGTGCTTGAGGAGACCTATTGAGTCAAGTACATCAACATCAAAATCAAATGGAAATTGTAGTTGTGATACATGTGCTAGTGGCACGTAAAATGCACCATCCGATTGTGGCCATTGCCAGCCTCCCCTGGCACGTAAAAAGCACCCACTACACTCACAGAGTGGTTGGCGTTAGGAGGGCATCCAGCTGTAGAAACACTGCCAGATCAGACTGGAGCCTGGTGCAGCCTCCTGGCTTCCCAGACCACGGTCGAACCGGCCAACCCATGCTAAATGATGATGATGATGTATATAGTTTAGTGAAGTAAAATAGATACAGAATGTAATATAGCCTTATAAGTAGGAACTATTGATGATATAATTCTGACTTGTATGAATAGATGCGATGAGCCTTCAGCTCAAAATTAGAAATTTGATGTCATATCATCATAATTTCACATCCAATGTTCATGCTGACATGGGTTGGATGGTTTAACCAGGGATGGTAAGCTAAGGGGCTGCACCAGACTCCACTCTGATTTGACATGGTTTCTACGGCTGGATGCCCTTCCTAATGCCAACCACCCCAAGTAAATTTAATTCCAGTCAATCTATCTAATAATGTTAGGAGATTCTACATGGTCATTGGTCCTGCTAGAAATAGTAACAAAATTCCCTCAAATCATATTCCCCTGTGAGACAGGCCAGATTGGATAATGTAGTCCCAGATATGCATAAAGACGGGATGTTTATGCATGAATGGTTTTTGTCACATGACTGCTCAGTAAAACAGACTTGGAACTAAACAACAAAAATAGATAACACCAAGCAGTAAATATTTGTAAGGCAGCGAGCTGGCAGAAACGGTAGCACGCTGGGCAAAATGCTTAGCGGTATTTCGTTTGCCATTACGTTCTGAGTTCAAATTCCACCAAGGTTGACTTTGTCTTTCATCCTTTCAGGGTCAATTAAATAAGTACCAGTTACGCACTGGTGTCAATGTAATCGACTTAATCCGTTTGTCTGTCCTTGTTTGTCCCCTCTCTGTGTGTTTAGCCCCTTCTGGGTAGTAAAGAAATAGGTTTTTCATCTGCCGCTACGTTCTGAGTTCAAATTCTGCCGAGGTCGACTTTGTCTTTCATCCTTTCGGGGTCAATTAAATAAGTACCAGTTACACACTGGAGTCGATATAATCAACTTAATCCGTTTGTCTGTCCTTGTTTGTCCCCTCTGTGTGTGTGTAGCCCCTTGTGGGTAGTAAAGAAATAGGTATTTCGTCTGCTGCTACATTCTGAGTTCAAATTCTGCCGAGGTCGACTTTGTCTTTCATCCTTTCGGGGTCAATTAAATAAGTACCAGTTACGCACTGGGGTCGATATTATCGACTTAATCCGTTTGTCTCTCCTTGTTTGTCCCCTCTGTGTGTGTGTGCAGCCCCTTGTGGGCAGTAAAGAAATAAGTAAATATTTGTAATTTAAAAGACTTGCTCCTTACCTTTTTAGCCGAATTTAGGCAATGGTTATAGTCATGCAAAACAGCAACGAGGGTCCGAAATACTTCAGGTTTCTCAAAGTAGTTGTTTTTGATCATATTAAGCAGTGCTACTAATGGAGATATTTCCAATCGAGTCACATGAATTCCAGCTCAACAAAATAAAAGAAAAAAAGAAAATTTATTTCCCTTAGAAATACTAATTTCTTACATAGGCATAAGACCACAAGGTTACAAACGAGAGAGAGAATAAGACCCTGTGATTGGACACATTTATTGGTTTTGATTATTTGGAAGCACTCCGTCGGTTACAACGATGAGGGTTCCGGTTGATCCGAATCAACGGAACAGCCTGCTCGTGAAATTAACGTGTAAGTGGCTGAGCACTCCACAGACACGTGTACCCTTAACGTAGTTCTCAGGGATATTCAGCGTGACACAGAGAGTGACAAGGCTGGCCCTTTGAAATACAGGTACAACAGAAACAGGAAGTAAGAGTGAGAGAAAGTTGTGGTGAAAGGGTACAGCAGGGATCACCACCATCCCCTGCCAGAGCCTCGTGGAGCTTTAGGTGTTTTCGCTCAATAAACACTCACAACGCCTGGTCTGGGAATCGAAACCGCGATCCTATGACCGCGAGTCCGCTGCCCTAACCACTGGGCCATTGCGCCTCCACTAAATTGGTTTTGATTAGGCTTTGGATCAATAAAGGATCTTGTCGACTTCCTTAAGCCCTTTGCTCCTTATGGAGCATAAGCCATCAATGACTTTTCTCCACTGCTACCACCTCGGGGCTGGTGAAGAGGAATTCATCTTCCAGGTCCTGTTGCTTTTGAATTGTCATCAAAGAAGATGTAACTTGGCTCAGCTTTCCAGATGGTAGCTTTGGTCCTTATGCAACCCCATTCTTACCTCTGCAAAAAGGTGGTCCAAATTAGTCTGGCCTCAATCCTTTGCTCTGTCCAGCATGAGAAGCCCTATCAAGAGCTTGCCCTCCAGTGGCATAGCTCTCGGTCACTGAGGCACACAGGCCACCACATCACATCAAGGACTGGACATTGTGACAGCAATAATGGATTAGGTATACGATATAACATACACGGTTTTCTTACAATCGTTAATAATGCTCAATAAAATTACTTCAACTGACAGTCGACCCTGGTTTTGTAGGTTTATTTCACTGGACATTTACTGCTACGGTATTCCTCTCTTGGTAGTCGAAAAATAAGATCCAGGAATTTCATATTTGGCAGCATATAACTGTTCCACCATCATTTAACATCTGTTTTCTATGCTGGCATGGGTTGGACGGTTTGCCCAGAGGTGGCCAGCTGGAGAGCTGCACCAGACTCCAGTTTGATTTGGCATAATAATAATAATAATAATAATTGTTATTTCTTTATTGCCCACAAGGGGCTAAACATACAGAGGACAAACAAGGACAGACAAAGGGATTAAGTCGATTACATCGACCCCAGTGCGTAACTGGTACTTAATTTATCGACCCCGAAAGGATGAAAGGCAAATTATTGTATACAGTGCTCAGGTGCACCACAACTTGTCAAAAAGTGCGTTTCTACAACTGGATGCCCTTCCTAACACCAACCACTTTACAGAGTGTGCTGGGTGCCTTTTTATGCGGTGGCACAGATGCTTTTTATGTGAGCCAGCATGGGTACTGCTCACGTGGACTGGCATGAGTGCTTCTTACATAGACCCACATGAAGCAGCACAGGTGCTTTTTACATGGACCAACATGAAACACAGTATTAAACTACAATTCTATATTAATGCTTTTAAATTAGGATAGCACAAAGAAACTTTTACACTATAAATCTGAAAGACTAGCTTAATTTAAATCATTAATTGAAAAAAACTGGCAAGAATCATCATCATCATCATTTGATAGTCTTTTTTTCATGCTGACATGAGATTAACAGTTTGTCAGGAACCAACAAACCAGAGGGTTGTGGCAAGCTCCAATGTCTGCTTTGGTTTGGTTTCTACAGATTTCTACAGATTCCTAATGCCAACCACATTAGAGTGAATTGGGTGCTTTTTTTCATAGAACTACCACTAGTGGAGTTACCATGTACTTACAAAAAAAAATCCCCTCAACTGCATGGGGTATAGTATTAAAGGGTGTGAAAATATAAAAGAGGGACAGGAACAGGTATCTTGCCTAAGAAGATGTGAATACATCATAGCTTCATCAGCTGAAAAGAGAGAGAAATGATAACGGTTGTACCCTCAAGATACAAGGTGAATATGAGAGAATAGGGGGTAGAGAAACACAAAGGACGGATGGGTAACCGTGCTAGAATGATTAGAGATGAGGGTTTGAGGTGAAAGCCTTGTAATATTCAAATCAATGTAATCAAAGAACTAGCGGATAAAACAATTATGAACCCTTAATTTAGAAATAAAGGTTCCCAGTTCTGAATTAGTCTGAAGCTAATGTATATATCTAAGAATATAACACCTGGTGGTAATCAAGGTCAAAGTCAATCAAAACACAGTAAATATAAATATTAAATATTTCATCTCTAATGATAATGCTAATTACCTGAGAATTATTATTATTATGCCTAATTTTAAAAATAAAGTCAAGTACTCACACATTTTTGTTCTGGGGGGTTTTTGTTGTTTTTATTTTTAGTTTTTTTCAAACTGAAGAAAATGAAGACAGCCTGTAGAAGTATGACGAAAACAATTTTTTAAAATTAAAAATTCTGGGGGTTTTTTTTTTTTTATTTTTAAAAATACAACTCATTATAGATTTTATGACATATTCTTAGCAGCCAGTTTGATGAATATATTAATCAAACCAACCACCGAGAATGTGTCATAATATTAAAATCAGTTGATCCTATTTTCCCCCCAGACCCCCACTATAACTTTCTAGAAAAATGTACACCCCCAACTCTATTTTTAATATTTCATAATAATACACTTTCCTTAAAGAAAAATCCACACTCGGGCATTAGAATAGTGCCATACTGTAGCAAAGTCTTCACACAGTGTGCTTGGCTGGAAGGATTGGTTTGGTTAGGCTGAGTACAGGTATAGTATGTTTGCTGTGAAAATAAGACACTGCTTATAAACCCCCAAGGAACAGTGGGCTTATAAGCAGTATCTCTGTGGATAATTAAATGTTTATTTTAACACCTGGTCACCAAAACAAAACAAAAAAAAAAACAGGTGTAATAGGTGTAAAAAAATGCGTAGAAAACGAATATGAAAGCAAAAATTTGCGCAAACGAACCAGGAGGTTGGCAGTGGACTTCCGGAAAATTCACATGATCCAATTTTTCCCTCATAACTTTCAGGAAAATGGATATATATTGATGAAATTTTATAGAAATATTTTTTAAATGGCATAGATTAAGTTTATAAAGAAATTTGTAGGAAAAATGTTTTCCAAAGAGGTGAGGTTGAGGACTTTCGGAAAATTCACACAATCCGATTTTTCCCTCATAGCTTTCAGGAAAATGGGTAGCTTTTGATGAAAGTTTATACAAATACTTTTCAAATGGCATAGAGTACGATTATAAAGAAATTTGGGAGGAAAATTTTTCCAAGGGGGTGAAGTAAGGAGTTTTGGATCAAGACCACATAAGTTCATTTTTTTTACTCCCTCAACTCCCTCCGAACCGATTTTGGCCAATTTTTTGCACTTTAAAACTATGGGAGGACTCCTTTCCGTAAAAAAAAATTGTAGATATTTTCAGAGGAAAAAAACGTAACTTAAGGGAGATTTGGCTGTTGTTTCTAGCACATCCTAAGACAACCCTCTTCGTTTCTTTCTCACACTCGCATGTATCGATGTTTTTCAATATTTTTCTCCCCATAAATACATTTATACCATGTAAAAAGAATTTGAAAATTTACGATTTTTTTCAACCCCATTCCCCGCCTGATTGGTTTTATAATTTTAAATATTGGAGAGCCTGAGATTTTTAAAAATAGCTATGTAAAAAATACCTATTTAAAAACATACTTTTCTATAAGAAAATGCATTTTTTCTTACACACACACACACGACCTCGCTTAATTAAGGTGGGGTAAAAATTTAGATTACCATTTTATTATTTTTTTCCTTATATACCACCAAAGGAGCACGTATCATCATCATGGAGGGAAGGAGAGTAAAAAAAAAAAATCATAAATCTTCCAAACCGTATTTTCATAAAAAGATGCTCCCCGTCATTTCGAAGGCTGTGGTGAAACACAATTCGAAAAATCCCCGTCAAAACGGAATAATTCCAACTTATGTGGTCTTCTTGATCCGAAACTCCTCTTCCAACCCCTTAGAAAAAATTTCCCCCCACAAATTTCTTTAGAATTGTAATCTATGCATTTAAAAAATACTTGTATAAACTTCATTAAAAGATACCAATTTTCCTGAAAGTTATGAGGGGGAAAAATCGGATCGTGGGAATTTTCCGAAAGTCCTCTCCTCACCCCCGGTTTGTTTGCGCAAATTTTTGATTTCATATTTGTTTTCTACACATTTTTTACACCTGTTACGCCCTTTTTTTTCTTTTGTTTTTGTTTTTGTTTTGGTGACCGGGTGCTAAATTATATATTAACCTTAAGATCCCTTTGACTGAGTGCAGTTAAAGTAGAGGAGAAAGCAGCCTTATACTAGGTAATGAGGGTGGGTTCAAGTGAAATAAAGGGACCAGAACAGGGTTTCTTGCTCTGGCGGAGCTACATACCTACTTATATAATAGAAGAATGTGTGGGATACATATACTCTTTTACTCGTTTGTCATTTGACTGCGGCCATGCTGGAGCACCGCCTTTTAGTCGAGCAAATCGACCCCAGGACTTATTCTTTGTAAGCCTAGTACTTATTCTATCGGTCTAATAATATATATATATATATATATATATATATATATATTATTCTTTAACAAGAATGTTGATGATGGTTCAGCTGGCCCTGACTTCGAAGTCACTATCAAGAATAAATTTGTACTCTACAAAAGTATCAAGTAACCCATCAGATTAATATAAAATTGTTTTTTTTAATTATAATTGAACATAAAAACATTAATGTGTGTGTGTGTGAGAGAGAGAGAGAGAGAGAGTGTGTGTGTGTGTGTGTGTGTGTGTGTGTGAAAGAGAGAGAGAGTGTGTGTGTGTGTGTGAGTGTGTGTGTACATAATTAGTCACATCGTTTAAATCTCAAAGCTACGATATATAATTAATGCATGCATGATTAATTCAAAACATTGTGGATATATAAGCATTAAAGGTTGACAGAGTAATCTGAGAGTTAAAGGTTCAAATCATGTTTAAATATAATCAATCAACATAATTAATAATTCCAGGCTATGCGGGATCAAAGAAGCGCCGAGTTCTGTAATAAAATTAATTAAGATGTTGATTTATCCCCCAAATGTATAATATTGAAGCTGCTCATTTTGGTTATTTTGGAATGGAACCGTTGAGATATTTCAGAAATATTGGTGAAATATTTACAATGTGTGGTTTGGAATTTAAATTAAAAATAATAATAATTAAATATCCAGCAGAATCAACGGAATTATAAAATGTCTTTTAGGTATCAATTACGTTGAATTATTTTTACAGTTAATAGTTCTTCAATTTGAATTACTATCATTATCAAGCCGATAATATTAAGCAGAGGATATAACAATATTGTGAAAGTGTTTGGGACATATCTGTGAACGGCTCCCACTGTGGAATAATATATATATATATATATATATATATATATATATATAATATAATATATATATAATATAATATAATATATATAATATATTAGGGAGTATATCCAAACTTACAGGGAAAAATTAGATTTAGGATTAAATCAAATTTCACAGGATAAATATAAATTAAATTAGAGATAAAACCACTATTAGGCAAATCAAAGTGATAGACATAAACCAAAACATAAAAAAAACAAAAAATATATATAATTAATTAAAAAATTAAGAATTTAAAAATATAAAAACTTAAAAATATAAAATTAAAAATTTTAATAATTTAAACTATTTTTATATATATATTATATATTTTATCAATTATATTTATTGTTGTTTTGGTTTATGTCTATCACTGTTTGAGTTGCCTAATAGCGGTTTTATCTCTAATTTAATTTAATTTAATTTATATATATATATTAATTATATATATATTAATTTATATATATATTAATTATATATATATTAATTATATATATATTAATTTATATATATATATAATTTATATATATATATTAATTTATATATATATTAATTTATATATATATTAATATATATATATATATTAATATATATATATATATAATTAATTTATATATATATATATAATCATTATGGATATAGGGTAAAAAATTATTAATTTATAATTAATCAATTTCACCAAGTAGTTTCAGTAAGGAAAAGAACCATATTCGATAAAAACTTATACAAGAAGTTTAGATGTATTAATGTTCGTTTACCTGAAGTATTTTATGAAGTTGGTGGTATTATTGGTATTTCTTTGGTCTGTGTGAGAGAGATGACAGCTCAAATGAGATTCGATTCAGAAGGAACTTTTGTCAATTACAATAAGTTCGAATCATCGACTAAATCAATCATAAGACGCGTTTTAGGTGAATTAAATTACGACCGGTCATACAAGTAATTAAAGAAGGGTTTCTCATAGAGATTCAAATAAATAACAGATAAAAATTAATTTAGATTTGTCATATAAGATGACAAAAGGACTCTTGCTACAAGGTTCCTAAGTCCGTATCGCGACGTTGTTACAACCGTTGTTAATGAAGCAATAAGACGCCGATCTCGATGGCTCTATGGCTAATTACGAAAAAAAAATTATAATTAATTATTTTAATTGCTATCATCGCAATAGTTTTTGTCTCTAAATGTTTTGTCTAAGGTCCAGTTTAAATTATTTTAGATTTTCTTTTTAATATGAAAATATTGTTCAGATCTACAAATGTCCTTCTCGTCAGTTTCCGTATTGCAGAATTAAGAGAGAAAGAAAATATCAAATTAACTTTGTATTATTGTTTTTTTGCTATTTTTAATTTCAGAAAACTAATTTAAAATTCATTTAAAATGTGTGGCCTTGTACTTATATTAAAAATAATTAATAACCAGAATCAATGAAGCGAAAAAACGTCTTTGGGTTTCAGTTTCGTTTCATTATTTTACTATTAATATTTCATTTTGAATTTTATTTTTTAGATGACAATTAGAATTAATTAAAACCAAGAAATTAGTACATATGTCCATTTTGTCTTCACTAGACTTCATTATTAAACGGTTTTCATTATTATTCTGCATTCTGAGTTCAATTCCTGCCGAGATCAACAGGGCCTTTAACCTGTCCCGGGGTCGATTATTGAAGTCCCAGTTGGGTACTGGAGTCGATGTAATTAGCTAAGCCGGATCTTTTCACTTTGACCGGCAGATTTAAAAGATAATTTCTTTGTAACTTAAACCTCTCCCACTAAAATTACTGACCTTATGCTAAATTTGAAACCATTATTCTTTTACATTTACACCAAATTATACGTTTGTCCATCAAACGTAAGCTATATTTAATGTTTGGCGTCATTATTATAGAAGTTTTATGGCTGTGAATTATAGATTTTGTATCGTTGACACACGAACTAATATCAAACATGCTCTGTCGTCAGTCATACGGAGATTTTAGTAGAACTACATCAAAGATTAGGAAAGTCTTTGACACAAATTGCAATTACAACGATCGCAACAGTATTAAAGCCAACAAGGAAGCATCTACATTGTCTCTTGACCTGCTAGAAATAACAACTACATCTACAATTCGTACAACCGTGTTAGAAAAGAAGGGACACGTTGGATAATGTAGTCTCACAGTCGCTCGGCCTTATAGAAATGCTGGATGTTCACACCTGGGCGAAAGTAAAGAATACGTATACCCGGTGTTTAGGGTTAGGGTTTAGGATTTAGGTTAGGATTAGGGTTAGGGGTTTTGTTACGTCGTAAACGGGTGGTGTATCTATTCTTTACCTCCGCCCACAACTGGAATGCTTTTGATTGTTAGTTTACTTAGGCGATCCTTCGGTATAGGTACCGGATACATTTCAAGAAAGTGGGTTTTTTTTATTATATATATATATGGAGGGTTAGGTTAGGGGTGGGAGAAAAGGGTTTCTGCTATCTTCAGAAATATAAACAAAGCCACTTACGGTACCTATACCGAAGGATCGCCCTTAATTATCTCTAATAATAAATGCGAATGCCAGTGTGTCACGTTCTTTCAACTTTACTCCTAGAGGCCGTAGTCCAACATATACCATTTTGAAATCAGGCCGACTCCGTGAGTAAATTAGAAACGTTCCGGGCCGAATCCGGACCCTCAATCCTGAAATTTAGAATTCCAAAGTTTTCATTATTGCGATGGTTTTCGGTGATTTTTTTTTTTACGTGATTTTTTTAAGACGAATTTTTTTGTACTCTTTTATTTGTTTCAGTCATTTGACTGTGGCCATGCTGGAGCACCGCCTTTTGTCGAGCAAATCGACCCCAGGACTTATTCTTTGTAAGCCTAGTACTTATTCTATCGGTCTGTTTTGCCGAACCGCTAAGTTACGAGGACGTAAACACACCAGCATCGGTTGTCAAGCGATGTTGGGGGACAAATACAGACACAGAAACATACACACACACGCACAAATATATATATACATACACATATATATACGACGGGCTTCTTTTCAGTTTCCGTCTACCAAATCCACTCACAAGGCTTTGGTCGGCCCGAGGCTATAGTAGAAGACACTTGCCCAAGGTGCCACACAGTGGGACTGAACCCGGAACCATGTGGTTGGTAAGCAAGCTACTTACCACACAGCCACTCCTAACTTTGAAATAAATTTTGGGAATGGTCATTGGGATATGACTCTGGGGGAAGCAATTGCAACAAATTCTCCAAAACAAGTCAGCGATCCGTTTGCAGTAATGATTGCCACTTGTGAACTTTCCAACCCAGTTACTCTTTGGGAAAAATATCGGGAGGCTCTCAAGTGAGGATATTCTTCAGGAAATGAGACTTGCTTATCCAGGATTGTAATTGAATCCTGAGATTACAAATTTAGCTCTCTGTGAAATTGAAGACAAAGTGATGAACTTAGCTCAAAGAGATCTCAGCAATTTTGGTCTCCCAAAGCCAAACAGGGAAACTGGACAAATCAACAGAGACATTTTAAGAGAAACAGGATACAACATGGAAGAACTGAAGCAATGTGATCAAGATAATGAGCCCCTGTTGAACCAAGACCAACAGTAAATATATCAGGTCCTTGATGACATCTACAACAAGAATGGATGGATTTTCTTCTTGGATGCATCTGGAAGTACCGGTAAAACTTTTATAACTAACCTGCTTTTACTTGCAGTGAGATTCCAGAGAAAAATAGCTCTAGCAGTAGCATCATCTGGAATTGCTGTTATCCTCTTGCCTTATAAAGAAAAGGTTGACAGGGACTTCACCAGCCTTTGATTTATATTGATTCCTTTGGGATTTGTATAGTTTTTGGTTAGAAGTTCCTTTGGTAGATGACAAAGTGAATGAGACTTAAGTGTGATGTAGGTAGACAGGGGAAATTGTTGCATAAGTATTGAGAAAAAGAAGGATAAGTGAAAAGTATGTGTTTGTTGTGTGTGGATTGAGAGAAAGAGATGTGAACCTGAAAATTTCACAAAAACAACCTTATATACAAAGAATCTTGATTAGTCACAAGAAACACTTTAACAGAAATTGTTAAGGCGGTGAGCTGGCAGAAACGTTAGCATGCCAGGCGAAATGCTTAGTCGTATTTCGTCTGTCTTTACGTTCTGAGTTCAAATTCTGCTGAGGTCGACTTTGCCTTTCGTCCTTTCGGGGTTATGCACCGAGGTCGAGGTAATCGACTTAATCCCTTTGTCTGTCCTTGTTTAGCACTTTGTGGACAATAAAGAAATAAGAAATTGTGACCTGCATTGATACATCTGTTTACTCCTTTACTTTTATGCTTGAGTGAACCTTAAATAAATAACAAAATCCACTATCAAACTAGGATACCCATCTCTACCATCCCTTTTCTTTTTTCTCAGCTCACACCTTACTGACACATACTTTTCTCATTCCCCCTTCCAACTCAACCACTACCCCTGTCTACCTAAACCACACTGAAATCTTATTCACACTACCAGAGAAACACCCTGCCAAAAGCTATATAAAGCCAGGTAAAACCAGAATAATTATACATTCTGACAACAGCAGGTAAGATGAGACTTCAAAGTTATTGCCAATGTTTTCCTTGTAAAAATTCACATATACATATCTTTATATTTTTTCTCTCAACCACTCTCCTTTACTTTTCTTCTGATCAAGAACAACGACAAGTATATGAAGTGTCAAGACTTTCCTTTCCTTTTAAGCAATAAACTAATGCAACATTTTAAAAATTCGTCCTGTTTTTTTCAATCCTGTTGTATGGCACCTTGGAGACATATTTTTATTGTAGCTGTAGGACAAACAAATTCTTATATAATATATATATATAGTACAAAGTAAGATAGGGGTTATGAGGATAACCCACTATGGGATATCAGTTATCCAATATACTGCTGGTGAAGTACCCAAATACTAAATACATAAATGTTTATAATTGCAATGCAATTAATTCATTTATTGTATTAGATGGGCAAAGGTAAAACATTTTACCTCAAATTCATAATACAAATAAGAAAATGGAGGAACAAATTCATTTCAATCGAATTTACGGTAAAATATTTTACCTTCACCCTATATATATATATATATATAGGTTATAAGAGGTAATGGTGTCATTGAGACCAAAATATGTCAGGCAATGCTGAATAAATGCTATAGACAGACCATAGTTAAGTTCCAGGTTCAGTAATTTTGCAAATAAGGGGTTCAACTTTGGTTCTATGTTAGCATGTGTATATAATAATTTTTTGCGTAATGAGATAAAAAACCAAAGCTGTATAGATATTAGAGCATTTATAGATAGAAGGTCTTACATCTGTTTCTAGGATATTTATTAATTATATCCCTTCATTGGAGACGATGTGAGAGGATGGTTAAGTCATAGTTAGTTTAGATGTGATACAAAATAGAGAGTGAGGTGGAGGAAAGAAAATAGATGCAAGATATGTATGGATATTGAAGTTATAGATCCATTCCTTAGGCAGAATGGTATGTATGTAAGATTCCAATACCCTATGAGTAAAGTTCAAAAGTCCAAAATGGTCACTTCCAAATATAGAGTTTGTACACAATGTAAGATTCCAATACCTATATTTGGAAGCACCCATTTTAAACTCTGTTGGACTTAGTTACAGGGACTTAAACATATCCAGCATTGGTTGTCAAGCGATGTTGGGGGGACAAACACATACACATATATCCGACAGGCTTCTTTCAGTTTCTGTCTACCAAATCCACTCACAAGGCTTTGGTCGGCCCGAGGCTATAGTAGAGGACACTTGCCAAAGGTGCCACACAGTGGGAACGAAACCGGAACCATGTGGTTGGTAAGCAAGCTACTTACCACACAACCACTCCTGCGCCTATACAAAAACAAGGAATATACTCCTGTCATCCGGGTTCCGTCAAAATGGCGACAATAATGTGAATGAGAGGGGCTCAGTTTTTCTCTACATATAAACATAAATAGGATAACTGTATTTATGATGGTATTGTGTTTATTAACAAATATTAACTGTATTAAAAGTGCATCATAGTGTATGTTTATATATGTAGATATATTTTAGATAAAGCCTTATATAATCATCAGTGGCAGAAGTTTATCTCTTAGTCGAGAATTTAGTTTCTTCTTTGCCGAATGCTTCCTTTATGGCGAAGGTGTTGATGATTCTGTAGACCAATTCTTGCATAGAAAAGTCGATGGTTTTGACGGTGGAGGATTAGGTTGATGTTGACAAGCCTTTTTTCTCCTATCATTTGATTTCTTCCTTTCGGCAGGACTTATGTGATTTCTCATTGCTTTGCAAATGCATGTTCTTTTAATGCAATTGCACTTCATGCAAGCAGAGACAAAACAGAAATAAAAAGAAGGCGGCGAGCTGGCAGAAACGTTTGCACGCCAGGCGAAATGCATAGCCATATTTCCTCTGCTGCTACGTTCTGAGTTCAAATTCCGCCAAGGTCAACTTTGCCTTTCATCCTTTTGGGGTCAATAAATTAAGCACTAGTTATGCACTAGGATCGATATAATCGACTTAATCCGTTTGTCTGTCCTTGTTTGTCCTCTCTGTGTTTAGCCCCTTGTGGGTAGTAATTAACAGAAATAAGATGATGAGGATGATGATGTGTATAGGATTAAATAAAAAGAAAAATGCAAAGACAGACATATACAACCAGTTGTGTAGCAGAATAAATTTTATTTCTTTTAATAAAAAAAAAATATTTCTTTACTTCCTTCTGTTTAATCTAAGAAGTTAACCAAAAGTTTAATCACAAATGGTCTGGTTTCTCAAGAAGAAATACTTCATTATTACATTTGTGTCTTTTCCACTGAAAGACAAAATCTAGACACATTGGTCAGTAATCAGCGATAAATTCTGACAAACCGGCACTGAACCTCAAGTCACAAAAGATAGATCAGACATCCTGCACTGAGATTAATAATCCATGGATTATTACTCTTGATAATCACTAAAGAGAAGATCAACACCTTTCAAAGAAAAGAAACTTATTTAACCCTTTCGTTACCATATTTATTTTTGTGGCATGTAAAAGTACCCACTACACTCTCGGAGTGGTTGGCGTTAGGAAGGGCATCCAGCTGTAGAAACTCTGCCAGATCAAGATTGGAGCCTGGTGCAGCCATCTGGTTTGCCAGCCCACAGTCAAACCGTCGAACCCATGCTAGCATGGAAAGCGGACGTTAAACGACGATGATGATACTCTGTGTTTCTTTCAATTAATTTTAAATTAACAAAGAATTTAGTAAAATAACTTAGTTATCATTAAGCTGGTGTAAGGAACATAAATTGTGACTAAGGTTTGGTGGAAGATTTTAATTCAAAACTTATGAAAACAAGACATTTATATTACAGAGCCAGAGGTGGTTTCAGCCGGGTTGGTATCAAAAAGGTTAATAACACAATCAGTGCAGGATTTTTGCTCTAACCACTGCAATCTTTTACCATCATTATCCAGTGTTATCCACTGACAAATGAAGCCAGAATGATAAGGATTCTTGCAATGAAGTATCACCAGCCATTTTGTTACCACAGTTCTGTCAAAATAAACTGTTATATTATGCGGGTTGCCATCTCCAGGGCAGAAACTTGGACAATCTACAGAGCAATGCAAAAGAAGGTAGATGTGTTTCAGATGTGGATGTTTCACAGATTGAGTAAAATAAGCCGGAAAGACAGGGTTGAAAATGCTGCAGTACAAGAAAAGCTGAATACTAAATACTAAATACTAAATACACTAAATACACTGACTAAATCAAGTCCACAAAGCTATCATGTTTTGGGCAAATGGTGCACCACAAGCCATTGCCCGAGACCATCCTGAGAGGAAGTGAGGAGAGGAGGAGAGCAAGAAGCTGTCAAGGACATTTGTGGACTGACAACAGTAAAGAATGGACTGGAAACAATTATATCCGAGAAGCACAGAGGAGAGTCTCAGCAAACTGAAACCCAGGACACGGAGAGGCTACCAGGTTGATGATTTCAATTAATTTTGAAATTAATAAAGAATTTACTAAAAATAGAGTGGTTGTATACTGTGAACTCAATGTCACAGTCCCGTAAAGGGAATTACCTCACCGCTGTTTAGCCCTAGGAAGCATCGACGCTTCCTGTCGGCTTTGACACATTTCTTGTGTCCTTATGTTTGCAAAGGGGAGGCAAGCACCCCTACCAGCTAGGATTAGGGGGTGCTTGTCTCCCCTTTGTAAACATAAGAACACAGGAAATGTGTCAAAGCCGACAGGAAGCGTTGATGCTTCCTAGGGCTATATAGCGGTGGTGTAATTCCCATACGGGACTGTCACGTTATGTTGACAGTATACAACCACTCTATCGCCCCACCAACGCTCATGTCTCTTTGAGACATTTAGAAATTCAATATTTCTAAGTACTAAAAAAAACTTTGTTATTATTAAGCTGGTGTTTAGAGCATAAATTAACATTATCCAGGGTGGCCCCCAAAGGTCATAAAGGTGTGATAATTCATTTAAGTTTTTGCTTTAAGCACCATTTGAGCGTGGCCGTTGCCAGTACCACCTGACTGGCCCTCATCCTGGTGGCACGTAAAGGCACCCACTACACTCTCAGAGTGGTTGGCATTAAGAAGGGCATCCAGCTGTAGAAACTCTGCCAGATCAGATTGGAGCCTGGTGCAGCCATCTGGTTCGCCAGATCGTCCAACCCATGCTAGCAGGGAAAGCGGACGTTAAATGATGATGATGATGATGATGATATGTACATTAGGTATGAAAAATCACATCTTGTAAATTATAAATAAAAAAAATGTAATTAAGACAAATTTATTAAAATTTCAGACCCCTTTGCATCTTGTGGGCCACCCTGGATTTTGATGGAAGATTTTAACCCTTTAGCATTCAGGTTATTCTGTCAAATCTAATACTTATTTATTCATATTGTTTTGAATTAATTCTGCATTATCTCATAGCTTCAAGATTTCAATGATGTGATTGCTTATTTTTAGAATGATATCATAGGGTAAGTGTGAGAGACCACACTGGGCACTTACATAAAATAGGTTAAATATTTGAGCCGGGTATAGCCAGTTTAGAAGCTTAAGGGTTAATTTAAAGCCCAGGAAGATTTTCAACCAGAAAAAAAAAAAACCAAAGGCAGTCTCAGACAGATTGATATCAAAACAGAAAGATCTATATAATCAATACACAATTACACGACTAACTCACAATCTTCCTCTTCAAAGGAAATAACCACTGAATATGTAGCCATTTGGTTCCCACAAAGTGCAAACACCAGATAGAAATGATTAGTTTGTGGTTTGTAGATTAGGCTGGTGGTTAAGGTTCACATTAAAAATAACGAGACACCTTTGCTTATCTATCAATCATACTTCAGCTTCTCAACACCTGGCATAACCTCTGCCTCCTTGCAAATACAGCCCCACCTACTTTAGTTAAAGGAGCCTTTTCCTTTCCTTTCTTTTCCCCTTTTTTCTTGTTTGTTTCTTATCTTGTGTGTTACCTGGCAACATCGCTAGTGCTGACAGCATGTGAAAAAAAAGCACCCAGTGCTCAGTCTGAAGTGAGTGGCAATTAGAAGGACGTCGAGCCATAGAAAAGAGGCCAAAGCTGATACTGCATCTTGATTTGGCCCCGAGGCTCACCAAATCCTATCAAAACATCTGACCCACACCGGCAAGGAAAACTGACACTGAATGATGATGACGACGATGGTGGTAGTGGTGAGGATGATGGTGGTGGACGATGTAATTCTCAAAGACTGTTTTGAGAAGGATGTGTTGGGGTCAAATGGTTAGGATGAGGTGACAAAACAGAGGTAACAAGAGAAAAATAGGAAGATCTTTTCTGATGGTTACTTAAATTACATCCATAACTTCCAGTCCATTCGCAGGCCTTTATCTGCACTTAGTTTCCTTAATTCCACATTTTTCCAATCTCCACCATCTTACTAATCCTCATGTAGCAAGTATCACTCTGGAGTTAACGATGACACTTGAAATTGTGTTTGGAATACTGCTTGGTTAAGGACTTCTTTAGGTGATGTAGCCCTGAACAGAGACACCAATAAATAAGAAGCATCTTCCTCTTTACAAATAATATTCAGATCTTTATGCATTTGGTTGATTCGTTGATCAGTAAAGACCAGCACGCCAGGAAGGTATAGCTCTGGAAAATAACAAAACAGATTTCTTTACATGTTTGTGTGTGTGTATGTGTTTATGTTATAATATAATAATAATATATAATGAAATGATTGTATACAGTGCTCAGGTGCACCACAACTTGTCAAAAGTGCATATAAAGCATATGCAGTGATGTACAAATGTCTGGAAAGTGAACAATGTATGAGTCAGATACATGCTTGTGTGTGTATGGAGGGGAGAAAATCAGGTGTAGTGTTGGCGAATCTCAGGAAGCATGGAAGTTTTGAAGGATGCAGTGCTCCGACAACTAACAACTGATGCCGGGAGTTTGTTCCATGCTTCAGCAACTCTTAGTGTGAAAAAATGTTTCCGAAAGTCATGGGAGCTGTGCTGTTTTCTGACTTTGTAAACATCTCCACGGGTGTTAGAGGGGTGGAGTTTGAAAAGGTGATCAGAGTTATTGTTTGTAAGATGGTTAATAATTTTATGGGTGTCTGCCAAGTCAGCTGCCAGACGTTGGAGTTTCAATGTATCCATGCCCAGGTAAGTAAGACATTCAGAATATGGCAAATGCCTGATGGAGGGTATTCTCTTGGTTGCATGTCGCTGAACGGCTTCCTGATGATTAATATCTGGGGCAAGATAAGGGTTCCAGACCAGTGATGCAAATTCCAGGTGAGGTCGATAAAAACAATTTTACACTAAACTGAAGGATTACTTAATACATCTGGTAAAGTACATATTTATTATTCTTTTACAAGAATATAATTAACAGTGACATGTGTGTGTGTGTGTGTGTGTATGTGTGTGTGTGTATGCACACATGTATGTATGGATATATGTGATTGACCGTTAAATCCACAAGTTTTTATTTTTATTCTCTCTCTGTTTATTTCCTCGTGTTCCTTTCTGTTGAAGAGTGTAGGCTTGAAACATAAAAGACTTTCTCACCTTCCTGAGCGTCAAACTAATACACCTGCTTGTTGTTTGTACACCTGTCTTTGTCATTTGTTTTTCTGTAAATTTCAACTATGTATGTATGAATTATGTATGTGTGTGTGTTGTATATGTATGTATGTGTCTGTGTTTGTTGTGTATGTATGTTTGTATGTATGTACAACTTTTAAATTAAACGAATGTAAACAGATTTTTACCTGTGAGGTATTTGCTGTAAAGGAACTGTAACATTGCTAGAGGTGTTATCTTTTAATCTTTCTTTCCATCCTGCTGTTGGCTGAAGGAGTCGACTTGGATCACGCTGGACTTCTACCTCCACCTGTAATAACACAGTGGTCACCAAAGCTCTGTCAGAACATTTCATCAGAACCAACCAAATACTTTACATCAAGGGTTCCCAACCCTTTTTGACCTATTTACCCTTTAGATCCCTATTTTACAACAGTTGGACCCTCATAGCTGTTCAGTGTTTAAAAGCATCCTATTATATTGTATCTCTTTTACATCAGCACACTTGCTTCTGGCCTCTTTCTTGTACCTCTCTTTCACTCTTTCTCTCTCTCTCTCTCTCATCTTCACCATCTTCTCTCCCCTCTCTCTCTCTCTTCACTCTCTTCCCTTCTCTCTCTGCCTCCAAAATTTCGGCCCTTGTGCCTAGAGTAGAGAAGAATATTTATTTGAAAGGAGTATAAAAAAAAAAAAATGGACCCAAGTGTCAAGTCTGTAAAAGAGACAAAATAAGTATGTGGAGCAAAATATTTGAGTTCTCACCAGAACCATTCTGGAAATTCCAAAAAGACTCACCTGTTTTCTCAGAGATTCTAAACGTTTCTCTTTCCTTTCAGCCATTTCTTCTTTTTGCTTGGCTTTCTCAATTTTCTTAGCAGTTTTCAGCCGATCCTTTTGAAAATGCAAAATTACATATATATACATTATATGAATGTATGTATGTATGTATATATATATATTTATATATATATATACACACACATACATATGTGCATACACACACACATGTCACGTGAAAGTGCCCATATAGTACCATGTAAAGGTGCCAAACACTTTGTAAAGTGGTCAGCATCAAGAAGGGCATCCAGCCCTAGAAACCACACCAAATCAGAATGGAGTCTGGCTTGCCAGCTCTGATCACACCAGCTAACCAATGACAGCATGGATAATGAACATTAAATGATGAGATGATGATGATGATGATGATGCTGATGATATATATATATATATACTCTTTTACTTGTTTCAGTCATTTGACTGTGGCCATGCTGGAGCACCACCTTTAGTCAAGCAAATCGACATCAGTACTTATTCTTTCTAAGCCTAGTACTTGTTCTATCAGTCTCTTTTGCCAAACTGCTAAGTTACGAGGACATAAACACACCAGCATCAGTTGTCAAGCAATGTTGGGGGGACAAACACAGACACACACACATACATATATATGACGGGCTTCTTTCAGTTTCCGTCAACCAAATCCACTCACAAGGCTTTGGTCGGCCCGAGGCTATAGTAGAATACACTTGCTCCAAGGTGCCATGCAGTGGGACTGAACCCGGAACCATGTTGTTGGTAAGCAAGCTACTTACCACAGAGCCACTTCTACACCTATATATATACATGCACATAAGTACATACATACACACACATCATCATCATCATACACATCTTCATTTCACATTTTTTCTCATGCTGGTATGCAATGATCAATTGGACAAGATCTGATGTGTCCAAACATTGAGCTCTGGTATTGGCATGGTTTCTACGACTAAATGCCCTTCCTAACACCTATCACTTCACAGTGTGTACTGATGCTCTATTTTCATGATACTGGCTCTCGTGAGTTCGCCAAGTTACTCGAAGACATGCAAACACACACACCACACACACACACATAAGATCAGCCAGAGGGACAAACTACCATTTCTCTGAATCGAATCACTTCCAAAGAAGCAAATCTGCGCCGGGCCTCAGCTTCGATCATTTCTTGCCGTTCTTCCTGTCTTTTCACTTCCATTAGTTCCTTGCTTTTAGCTTCTCTGTATTCTTGAACATATTTCCGCAGTTCTAACTGAAAAACAGAACAATGAAAGAAATAACTTAAGATCCCCTTCGGTCGAGACTGACCATGGGATTGCACCTAGAACGTTCCCCTCCGAGGCACAAGTCTGGACAAGGTTGTTTTATGAAAAGCCAACAGTCGCCCATGCATACTAGCCTCCCTTCTCCCTGCAACCAGTGTTATCCAAGGGAAAGACAAGGACCGAGACAGCTTGGCACCAGTGATGTCGCAACTCATTTCTACAGTTGAGTGAACTGGGAGCAACATGAAATAAAGTGTCTTGCTCAAGAACACAACACGTAGCCCGGTCCGGGAATTGAACTCATTACCTCATGATTGTGAGCCTGATGCTCTAACCACTGAGCCACGTGCCTTATGTTTATATATTAGGTGCAGGTTTGTTCCTATGGCTAAGAAGTTTGCTTCTCAACCACATGGTATGTACTTATGTGCATGGAGTGGCTGTGTGGTAAGTAGCTTGCTTACCAACAACATGGCTCCGGGTTCAGTCCCACTGCATGGCAGCTTGGACAAATTGTCTTCTACTTTGGCCCCAAGCTGACCAAAGTATTGACAGAGGATTTTATTGGAACCGAGACATGCAGTCTTGACCTGTAGAAAAATGCAATCCTGTATTATGCAACAATTCTACGAAAGATTCTCGCGTTTTGGGGACACTTGTAATAATAATGATTACAATAATAATCCTTTCTATTAAAGGCACAAAGCCTGGAATTTGTGGGGAGGGGACTAGTTGATTACATTCACCCCAATGAGGTCCTTGTTGTGACTTGAAAAACAGTACAAACCCCCGGTAGATACAATATCTTCAATCAACAACCTAACGATATTGTATACTGTGTGACATCTATAATGGTAATAATAATAATAATAATAATAATAATAATCCTTTCTACTAAGAGCACAAGGCCTGAGATTTTGGGGGAGCGGGGACTAGTCAATTACATCAACCCCAATATTTCACTGGTACTTAATTTATTGACCCCTACCAAAAGGATGAAAGGCAAAGTTGATCTCAATGGAATTTGAACTCAGAACGTATGAATGAAATGCTGCTAATCGTTTTAAAAACAATTTTATTTACGTGCGATGAATGTATTCCGATGAAAAATAAACCTACTTTTTTCTTTCTCTCTTTCTCTTTTTTCCTTTCTTCAGCAAGTTTCTCCTTCATTTTTGAGTTTTCTTCTTTTGCTTTCTCAGCGGCTTGCTGTGACTGTAATTTAGATTTAAACATTTCAAGGAAATTAAATTGAATATTTCATGGTAGAAAGACACAACAAGAACCACCAGGAGGCAACATCCCATCAATTAGAGCAGCAACTGTCAAGTTAATGCCAGTTTTACATGCTGTCATGGGTTGGACACTGACAGAACCTCACATGCTGCAGGGCTCTGTTGAGCTCCAATGCCTGCTGGGGCATGGATTCTATGGCCAGATTCCCTTCCTGATATCAACCATTTCACAGAGTGTGTAAACCATTTTACCTGCTGTACTTACCTTGGATCGTAGGGTGACCTGCTGTGCTTGAGGAGACCTATTGAATCAAGTACATCAACATCAAATAAAAATCAAATGGAAATTGTAGTTGGATACCTGTGCTGGTGGCACGTAAAAAGCACCATCCGAACGTGGCCGATGCCAGTGCCATCTTGACTGGCTTCCAACCGATCATGGCTGTTGCCAGCCTCCCCTGGCACCTGTGCTGGTGGCACGTAAAAACCAACCACTACACTCACAGAGTGGTTGGCGTTGGGAAGGGCATCCAGCTGTAGAAACACTGCCAGATTAGACTGGAGCCTGGTGCAGCCTCCTGGCTTCCCAGACCCCGGTCGAACTGTCCAACCTATGCCAGCATGGAAAACGGACGTTAAACGATATTGATGATGATGATGATGATGATGACAACAAGAATGCTTTTGCTGTGAAGTACCTTTTGATTAGCAATTATTGGATTTCTCTTGTCGTTTGGATCATTAAGATTTGATAAGAAGTGAAAATAAAATAGTAATAGCAGCAGCAGTAGTAGTAGTAGAAGCAGCAGCAGCAATAGCAATAGTATGGGAGCATGTACTGTAACAGAGCTTGCTTACAAACCACATGGTTCTGGGTTCAGTCCCACTGCATGGCACTTTGGGCAAGTATAGCCTTGGGCCAACTAAAGCCTTGTGAGTGGATTTGGTAGATGAAAACTGAAAGAAGCCCATCTTATATATATATATATATATATGTGTGTGTGTGTATATATGTATGTATATATGTATATGTTTGTGTGTCTGTGTTTGTCTCCCCAACATCGCTTGACAACCGATGCTGGTGTGTTTACGTCCCCATAACTGAGTGGTTCGGCAAAGGAGACCGATAGAATAAGTACTAGGCTTACAAAGAATAAGTCCCGGGGTCGATTTGCTCGACAAGAGGCGGTGCTCCAGCATGGCCACAGTCACATGACTGAAACAAGTAAAAGAATAAAAAAGAGTAAAAAGTAAGAAAGAAAAATTCCCAAACAAGAAGACATATATTTACCTTCCATTGTTGAAGTTGAATCAATTTTTGCTGACGTTCTTCTTCTAATTTTTTTTGCAAAGCCAACTTCTTTGATTTATCTTCTTCATCCGGAAATATTTCCTTTGAAGATTGTCTCTCTTTCTACCAACGAAATAAACAATAATAAATCATGCAATTCTTTTGTCTTTTTAATTATCTGCATAGAGATAAAGGGAAAGGCCTATTAAACTGTCTGGCAAGGGTCACTGACTCTATAAACAACTAAGAAAGTGTGGAAACAGAACAACAGGGTGACGTTGTCATGTCCCCAGACCAAAACATAACCACAAGTGTTTCAGTTATAACTCTATTCTTATCTACACTAGGCACAAAGACCGATTAGATCGACCCTAGTATGCAACTGGTACTTATTTCATTGACCCTGAAAGGATGAAAGGGACAGTCAACCATGGCGGAATTTGAACTCAGAACGTAAACACAGATGAAATACCGCTAGGCATTCCGCCCTCTGTGCTAACGATTCTACCAGCACCCCGCCTTAAATAATTATTTCTTTATTGCCCGCAGGGGCTAAACATAGAAACAACAAACAAGGACAGACAAAGGGATTAAGTTGAGTACATTGACACCAGTGCGTAACTGGTACTTATTTAATCGACCCTGAAAGGATGAAAGGCAAAGTCGACCTCGGCAGAATTTGAACTCAGAAAGTAACGGTTGACGAAATACCTATTTCTTTACTACCCACAAGGGACTAAACACAGATAGGACAAACAGATTAAGTTGATTATATCAACCTCAATGCGTAACTGGTACTTAATTTATTGAACCCGAAAGGATGAAAGGCAAAACCAACCTCAACTAAATTTGAACTCAGAACTTAACAGCATTTCGCCCGGTGTGCTAACGTCTCTGCCAGCTTGCCGCCTTTCAGTTATAACTATATCGTCAGTAGAATTTACAAACAAAATGGGAGAGAGGCTGTCTCCTTGAAAGATTCCTTTTCTAATCCGTATATTTTATTAATTGTACTTTTCCTCCACTCTTCAACACATATCATTATTGCTGTTGTCGTTGTCGACGTCGTCATTGTTGTTGCATGTATTGAAACCTGAGATTTATAGAAAAAAAACCCAACTATGATCTGATCTTTGACATCTTGCCAGATAATACAAGGGAAATAATCACCAGGTGTTTATTCGGAGTCTTTTCCCTTCGATCATTATCTCTTTCATTTCTTCTAAAATAACCATCGATAGTTGTTGTTGACAAACAACAGCAGTAATTTTATTCACCTGAATACACGTCATTGATTGGTTGAAATTACCGAAATACGAGAACTTTAAGACGAAATAACTTCCAAATTACAGAATTTTCTCAACAACGCCAAGAGTAAAAGATGTTTTATGTGACACATTCTACAAGTATACGAAGTTTAAAAGTGTTTAGTTACAAAAAAATTTTTTTTTTTTAATCTGTCCGTCAAAAGGTAAAGATCCGTTTTTTTTTACATTTCCCTCTCTTTTCCATATCAACGTGGAAGAAAACAGACATAAAAACAATGATGATGATCATCATCATCATGATGGTAATGATGACGACGACGATAAGAGAAGGATGATGACGACAATGACGATGATGATGATGATAGGGTGACGAAGAATGTCTACTCGGTAGAAGCCGTTTATTGCGATCACTTTAGGACAGAACCTCATCAATCCACAATAACAAACAAACTGATAATTCATCTCTATATATAAAGCTGAAGTTGTGTGTGTATGGCAGGTTTGGTAGCCTTCAACTAACACTATCTCCTCCGAGACCCTGCGGCACAAGTTGACCAAAATTGAGAGTATGATAGAAGAAGACTTACTCTTCATTCCGTAGAAGAAAAAATTCAAATCGGACCATGTTAAGACCAAAAATTATTTACATCAAAAAGGTGCTTTTTTTCTATGAAAATCCCAGTTTTTTACAATTTTTTCACTGCTGTGTTACCATTTTTCGGTGTATTTCAACCAGAAAAAATGTTCACTTAAAGAGAATAACAAGCTACATAATGCAAAATTTTTTTACTTTTCAAAAATTCCAATTCTAAAGGATCGAAACAAACCCGAGCAACGCCGGGCGATACAGCTAGTTTTAAACAAAGTGTCTGAGACCACCACCAGCGACGGAGGCCACGGTTCCCGCAATCCTGTTTAATAGGCGATAGGGGAGATAACTCACCAGCTTCAGCTCTTTCCACCGACTTATAGCATCTTTCTTCTCTTGATTCAGCTGCAAATATTGTTCGTACCAAACCGTGTGCTGTTCCACATCTTCTGTACATCTGCCGGGGAGAGCTGGTAACACTTGCTCAAGGAAAGTCTTCTTCTTCTGTATTCAAACCATTAAAGATGTAATACAATATGTAACAAAGCAAAATACTTTAGACTTGCGTCAGTAAATGTAATGAAATAAATGGCAACGTAACTCAGTGAGAGCCAGAACAATTTAGGGTGCTAGGATAGAATGCGGTCCACCACGTTGTCAAACAGAATACTCTTTTTACTCTTTTACTTATTTCAGTCATTTGAATGCGGCCATGCTGGAGCACCGCCTTTAGCCGGGCAATTCTACATTATTTACATTTGACAGACATTTGTCCTCATCTTGTTTGTTGTTAACACAATGTTTTGGCTGATATACCCTCCAGCCTTCATCAGGTGTCTTGGGGAAATTTTGAACCTGGGTTCTCATTCCTAAGGTATTTGTCGATGGCCTATGTTGCACAGGGAGAAAAAAGCTTAAGATCAGAGCAGCCACTGATAAAGTAGAGATATTAGTTTCAAATCCTGGCACCAGTCCAGCAATTTCACAGGCGTGGGTAAGTCAATTACATTGACTCCAGTGCTCAACTGGTACTCATTTTATTGACCCCAAGAAGAGGAAAAGTAAAGGTGACCTCAGCGGAATTTGAACTCAGAACATAAAGATGGACAAAATGCTGCTATATATTTTGCCAGCTCGCTGCTTTATTATTATTATTAGTATTATTATTATTATTATCAATTATAATAATAATAATAGCACTTTCTGTTATTGGCACATACATCGACCCCACTCTTTCACTGGTATTTAATTTATTGACCCCAAAAGGATGAAAGGCAAAGCTGACCTCGGTAGAATTTGAACTCAGAATGTAGCAACGGGCAAAATACTGTTAAGCATTTCATCCAACATTCTAACAATTCTGCCAGCTCGCCACTTCGTTAATAATAGTAATAATAATAATAATAATAATAATAATAATAATAATAATAATAATAATAATAATAATGATAATAATAATAATAATAATAATAATAATAATAATAATAATGATGATAATAGTAATAATAATAATATGTTTTGTCTTGGTATAAAAGATGGGCTACAGCAAATATTCTGCTGAATACCACAGATTTGCTTGTCAGTTGTTTGACCTTAACCATTTGAGCATGTCCCTTGGTGGCTGACAATATGTGCATCTCTGATCACGAGCAGAAGTAGTGGGGGAGCATCATAGCCATGTGCTGAGAAGGATTCTTTGGGGTTTGAATAATTCACCTCTGGAAACATGGGTGTTTCGTTCAACGTCCTTAAACAACCCTTATTCAGGGACCTTTTGAGCGGGATGGGTTACTCGATCTGAAGAAAATTCTAACTGGGCTCCACCTGCAAGGTCAAGTGCTGTTTATCTTGATATAAGATCACCATGTCGCGCACATATGGTTGTGATGCATGTGCCTGGTGTACCCTTATCAGACGGGTAGTCATGATGGGTATACTGGGCTTCGTATATTTTACCCCAGTGTCACTTTGATGGCATGCTCTGCTCGCTCACTCAATAATAATAATAATAATAATAGTAATAATAGTAATAATGATAATAATAATAATAATAATAATAATAATAATAATAATAATAATAATAATCCTTTCTGTTACAGACACAAGGCCTGGAATTTAGGTGGGGTGGGGGTCTTGTCAGTTACATCAATCTCATTACTTGACTGGTACTTAATTATCAATCCCAAAAGGATGAAAGGCAAAGTCGCCCTCAGTGGTATTTGAACTCAGAACGTTCGAATGAAATGCTGCTAATTATTTTGCCAAGTGCTTTAATGATTCGGACAGCTTGCTGCTTTCTAATTAAGTAGACATATTAACATCACAGAGGTAAAGGACAAGGTCCCTAGAAATATGAATATACATTCAATTAAGCCCTTTACTTAACCTTGTATTTGAGCCGGTAACGAAGGAAAGTCTCATGATCATAGTCGTCCCATCCACCTTGGTGGCCACCGTTTTGGAGAACATATTTCTGAAAAACAAAAACAAAAACAAAAAATTGGTAAAATAGAAAAGGAAAAGGAATCGAAAGAAGACAATTGGAATTATGGATAACGAGGAACGAAATAATGGGAATATGTTTCAGATTTGACATTCATAATTAGGTTTCTGAATGGACGCATAGGATTCAAAGGGATTATAGGGTCAAAATGGAAAAGGTGTGGCTGTGAGGTAAGAACCCTTCTTCCCGACCATATGGTTCCGGGTTCAGTCCCACTTTGGGCAAGTGCCTTCTTCTATAGCCTCGGGCTGACCAAAAGCCTTGTGAGTGGATTTGGTAGACAGAAACTTAAAGAAGCCTGTTGTATATATGTATACATACATACATACATACATGCATACATATATTTATTTATTTCCCACAGGGGGCTAAACATAGAAGGAGACAAACAAGGACAGACAAAGGGTTTTGGTTGATTACATTGACCCCAGTACGTAACTGGTACTTATTTAATCAATCCTGAAAGGCAAAGTTGACCTCAGTGGAATTTGAACTCAGAACGTAACGGCAGAAAAAAAACCGCTAGGCATTTCACCTGGCATGCTAACAATTCTGCCAGCTCACCGCCCTATATATATATATATTTGTATATAAATAAAAGAGGCAGGCAACAGGTTGCTTAGCCACATACCGAAAAATTAGAAATAGCAGTCAAAGACTGTTTATTTCCATTTTTTACAAATATTTGTTTGCCTGCCTCTTTTATTTATATACAAAAATATATATTGAACTTTTATAAAAGTTCCTACCGTTAATGGTTATATTTACATGCCGAAATCTACCTGTAAATAACTGTTGGTTTTTTTAAAAACCATTAAAGATATTATTTACTCTTATTATATTACTATATATATATATATGTATATATATATATATATATATATATATATATATATATATATATATATATGTATATATATATATATATATATATATATAGAGAGAGAGAGAGAGAGAGAGAGAGAGAGAGAGAAAGAATGTTATATTAAATCTCTGAGCAAGATATAAACAGTAGCAGTACGGAACCGTAACATATATTTGCTAACTAAGTGTGGCATCCTATACAGGACAGTGCTACTGATGTTTATAGCCCCAGGAAAACATCTCCTCCAGCTGGCTAATGACACACATTCTGCATCCGATTAGTATTTGTGAGGGGAGGTGTGCGTGTGTGTGTGTGTCTGTGTGTGTGTGTGTATGTGTGTGTTTGTGTGTGTTTGTGTGTGTGTGTGTCTGTTTGTCTCCCCACTATCGATATTGATGTGTTTATATCTCTGTCTATGTCTGCAGTCCAACAAAAGAGGCTGATTGAATAAGTCTTGGGGTTGATTTCTTCAACTAAAACCCTTCAAGAAAGAGCTCCAGCATGACCACAGTCAAATAACTGAAGTAAAAGAAGATAGAAAAATCTAATTTTTGTTAGAATCAAATTGAAACCTTACATCAAAGCTGGCAACTTCTGGTGGTAGATCAACCATAATGTCTCTTGCTGGTCCAGAAGTTTTACTGTGATTCTTTGAGCCAAATTCCCCATTAATCTGTACTTCACCAGACTTGGACCAACTTTCAAATTTTTTCTCAAGAGCTTGAATTTCAAGTGAAGTCAATTTTTCTTCTTTCATTAATTCCTCGCAACTGAAGAACAAATAAGACAAGAGAAGCATGAAAGAAAAAAATGTCCTAATCCCTTAATCTCAAGAAAGGGCAATGCTCATGGCACTCTTTAGGGGTCTTTGGAACTATTGAGAGGGAGGGAGGAAGGTACCCTTAAACTGGAATCCTGGCCCAAATACTAGCAACAGATTGGACTCTGTTAAAGACAGCCAAGGGTCGCATAAAGATGTTAAACATTGGCAGAGTAAGTTTTCCACCCAAGTAGACAATTGTAGGATTGAAATGAAGAATGCACTGAAAAGCTATTGAGTTGTCTGGAAAGTTCGTGCCGATTTTTAAAGGAAAGAAAAAGGTCAATAAATACTTGCCATTACATTTTTAATCAACCAAATATGAACCATTTTGTTGCACAATGTGTCTCCATCTTACCTTTAACTTGAAAATACCCTCTTCCCAGAATTGAGGTGGTTTCATGGCAAAGAAGTCGAAATTTTTATCATTAAGACTATTCTGCAGAGACCTGAATAAGTGGAAATCCGAAGGAGCAATATCTGCTGAATATGGAGGGTGGGATAATTTTATTTCCATTGTGTTGACTATCAGAGTCTGGCACATGGTGCAGTGGTTAGAGTGTCAGGCTCACAATCATGAGGTAGTGAGTTCAATTCTCAGACTGGGCTGTGTGTTGTGTTCTTGAGCAAGACACTTTATTTCACATTGTTCCAGTTCACTCAGCTGTAGAAATGAGTTGCGACATCACTGGTGCCAAGCTGTATCGGCCTTTGCCTTTACCTTGGATAACATCAGTGATGTGATGAGGGAAGACCGGTATGCATGGACGACTACTGGTCTTCCATTAGACAACCTTGCTCAGACTTGTGCCTCGGAGGGAAACTTTCTAGGTGCAATCCCACGGTCAGTCATGACCGAAGGGGGTCTTTACCCATTTGGTGCTTCTGTAATTTTGCTTTTATTTCTAGGTAGGGATGTTGGCCCTACACAAACCCATTTTTACTTCTGTGAAACAATGACCATATTAATATGGCCCCTATCATTTGACTTGTCCATCATGTGGAGCCTACCAGAAGCTTGCAATTGTCTGGCATAGCTCTCAGGATCAGTGAGGGATGCAAGCTATCACACCACAACAAAGAATGGCCCTTGTGGTGACAGAATAAACACCATCATCATCATCATCATCGTTTAACGTACATTTTCCATGCTAGCATCGGTTGGACAGTTTTATCAGGGTCTGGGAAGCCAGGAGGCTGCACCAGGCTCCAGTTTGATCTGGCAGTGTTTCTACGGCTGGATGCCCTTCCTAATGCCAACCACTCCGTGAGTGTAGTGGGCGCTTTTTACATGCCATTGGCACAGGGGCCAGAGGAGGCTGGCAACAGCCACGATCAGCTGGTGCTTTTTACATGCCACAGGCACGGAAGCCAGTCAAAGCAGCGCTGGCATCAGCCACATTCGGATGGTGCTTTTTACATGCTACTGGCATAGGTATCACAGCTACAATTTCCATTTGATTTTTATTTTGATGTTACAACAAGGTATTTCATCCAATGCTCTGACTTTACTCATTTATAGATTAAGGGAAAGAGAAAAAGAAAACCAGAACTAAATTATTCTGTGATTAATGATTAAATAATTCTATAAATAAGCATGGCTGAGTGGTTAAGAAGCTCACTTTGCAACCGTAAGGTTTCAGGTTCAATCCCACTGCAATATGCCTCAGTTGAGTGTCTTTTACTAAATCCTTGAGTCAAACAATGCCTTGTGGTGGAAACTGTGTGGAAGCCTGTGTAGGTGTCCCCATAACTTAGCGGCTCGGCAAAAGAGACCGATAGAATAAGTACTAGGCTTACAAAGTCCTGGGATTGATTTGCTCGACTAAAGGCGGTGCTCCAGCATGGCCGCTGTCAAATGACTGAAACAAGCAAAAGAGTAAAGAGTAAAGAGTATACGTGCACATTTGTATTTGTATATTCTTGTGTGTGTGTGTGTTTGTGTTTGTCTCCCAACACCTCTTGACAACTGACATTGGTTGGTTTATGTCCTTGTAACTTAGCAGTTCAACAAAACAGACTTATAGACCAAATATCAGACATAAAAAAAAATAAGTACTGGGTGGGATGGTGCTCCAGCATGGCCACAGTCCAGTGACAGAAACAATTAAAAGACAAGAAAATGAATAATTAAGTAATTTGTACCTTTTCCGTTGATTTTCTTTAAACTCACTAAGAGACTGCTCCGTTTCTTCCATAACATTCTTCAATTTCTCAACATCTATTGAAAAAAAATGAAAGAACCAAGAGGATAATAAATTACAGTATCAAATTTTGGCACAGTATTCAACTGGTACTTATTTTATCAATCCTGAAAGGATGAAAGGGTAAGTCAGCCTCTGAGGAATTTGAAGTAAGAACACAAAGACAGATAAAATGCCACTAAAGATTTTGCCAGCTGGTTGCTATACTCTCTTTTACTCTTTTACTTGTTTCAGTCATTTGAATGTGGCTATGCTGGAGCACTGCATCTAGTCAAGCAAATCAACCCCAGGACTTATTCTTTGTAAGCCTAGTACTTATTCTATCGGTCTCTTTTGCCGAACCACTAAGATACGGGGACGTAAACACACCAGCATCGGTTGTCAAGCAATGTTGGCAGGACAAACACAGACACACATACATACATATATACACACACACATATATATATATATGTGACGGGCTTCTTTCAGTTTCCGACTACCAAATCCACTCACAAGGCTTTGGTCGGCCTGAAGCTATAGTAGAAGATACTTGCCGAAGGTGCCACGCAGTGGAACTGAACCCGGTATCTTGGGGAAATTTCGAACCTGGGTTCTCATTCCTAAGGTATTTTTCGGTGGTGGTGGTGGTGGTGGTGGTGGTGTTGTTGTTATTGTTGTTGTTAAGACACCTGATGAAGGCTGGAGGGTATATCAGCCAAACTGTTGTGTTAACAACAAACAAGATGAGGACAAATATCCGTCAAATGTAAATAATGTAAATAATGTACATAATTCCTCATCTCTTAAATATAGAACTGTATTACAGAAGCAGTTTCAAGTTACCTTCTTCCAGGTATTTTTTTTTAAAGTCACCATCATGTCTCAACAAATTCTTCCAACCCATGCAAGCATGGAAAAGTGGATGTTAAGATGATGGTGGTGGTGATCACGATGATGTGTCTGTTGGCAGTGCAACTTAATTCCACAAAGATACTGGTAAAGACGACTTACATTCAGGGCTGGGGCTTATCATTTTCAGCTCTTTCCTGAACTGAGACACCATGGACTGCATTTTGGCATGGTTCTGCTTCAGCACATGTTCTGGAAAATATGAAGGAAGAAATAGCATTTAGAGATAGCCTGTTTACATTGATCTATTAAATATATACACACACACACACATATATATATATATATATATATATATTATATACATATACACACACACACACATATATATATATATGTATACATACATACATACATACATATATATATACACATATTTATATACATATATATATATACACACACACACACACACACACACACATATATATATATATATATATATACACACACACATATATATATATATATATATATATATATATTATATATATATATATATATACACATATACATATACATATATATATATATATATAGATATATATATAGATATATATACATATGGTTGTAAATGAGCATCACTGTTATACAAACAGTGTAGTTCATTTCCAGTCATCACAATATATATTACCTTGCTTGGGAACAGGTGAGGGTAGGTGACAGTGAGGGCATCCAGCCACACAGAAATCTGCTACAACAAATTCCATCTGAACCATGCAAGTATGGAAAAGTTGACATTTAATGATGATAATGATGATGATGATGATGAACAGGAAGAGAAAATAGAAGAGGAGAGAGTGAGATTGGTTGGACGTACTTTCTGTTTTTATCTCCTCGTTAGACTTCTTGTCAACCTCTTGCAGTGGCAGGAAATCTTTCCTGTTGCTAACGCGTTTCCCATAGAGGATTACATCACGTTCACGTTGTATTGTCAGGAATCTGGGAAATGAAATACAAAGTCAGCACAAATCCAATATCGATTCCAACACAGACACTTCATAATCTCCAATTCTATAATTAATGATCTGAGACTGAAAAAAAAAAAAAGCGTCTTCTATAGCCTTGGGCCGACCAAAGCCTTGTGAGTGGATTTGGTAGATGGAAACTGAAAGAAGCCCGTCGCATATATGTATATATATATATATATATGCATGTGTGTGTATATATTTGTGTGTTGGTGTTTGTCCCCCCAACATTGCTCGACAACAGATGCTGGTGTGTTTACGTCCCCGTAACTTAGCGGTTTGGCAAAAGATTGATAGAATAAGTGCTAGACTTACAAAGAATAAGTCCTGGGGTCGATTTGCTCAACTAAAGGCGGTGCTCCAGCATGGCCACAGTCAAATGACTGAAACAAGTAAAAGAGTAAAAAGAGTAAAACCATGGCTGTGTGGTAAGAAGCTTGCTTCCCATACATATGGTTTGAGGTTCAGTCCCACTGCGTGGTACCCTGAACAAGTGTCTTCACTACAGATCTGGGTTGACCAAAGCCTTGTGAGTGGATTTGGTAGATGGAAAATGAAAGAAGACCATCATGTGTGTGTGTGTGTGTATGTTTGTTCCCAAACATTACTTGGCAATTGGTGTTGGTGTGTTTACATCCCTGTGTCTTTGTAGTTCAGCCAAAGAGATCGACAGAATAAGTATCAGGTTTATAATAAAAAAAAAATTTTTTTAAATACCTTCAGCTAAGTCTGAAAGCAATGAAGTCATAAAATAACCATCCATAACTTGCAGTAAGCAACATTTATTAAAACAAAAGTATTCAGAACACAGAATGACATGTAACAAAAACAATTTGCAAACATATTTACATTCCCATATAACAGTTAAGAACATCACTATTATTGTATTACGCATGCACGGAAATGTTTGTTCGACTAGGTGCTGCTGGCTTAATTACACACGAATTGTGCTTAATAGATTAGCGCTAAATAGTTCATCCTGCTGTTTGTATTGGCAAACAATAGATACTTAATTAAATACCAGTATTAAATGTTTGAACTATTGTGGGTCTTTACTAGGGTTTTTTATAAGCGGGATTTGAACCTGTACATTAATCTCCAATAAAACATTTTATACATTACATGCCCATAGAATGCCTCGTAGATCTTATTCAACAATGTTTAAACTTGAAGTTATATCATATGCTGAAGAGCATGATAATAGGGCCACCGGAAAAAAATTTGATGTTGACGAAAGCAATGTCAGGTTATGGAGAAGAAATAAAGATGAAATTAAACAGATACCAAGGATAAAGAAGGCAATAATAAAGGACATTACCGCATACGTTTTTACAAACTAACGACATTATATAGACCTCCTTGACTCAAATTAGAGAAGGGGTGCATATTATATACAAGGTTAAGGTTTTTCAGAGGTACATTCCCCTAAAAATCCCCTGCGTATTATACTCAAGGGCGGACTATACTTGAGGATTTACAGTACATACATATATAGCTTGTTTACCAACCACATGGTTCTGGGTTCAGTCCCACTGCTTGGCACCTTGGGCACGTGTCTTCTACTATAGCCTCAAGCCGACCAAAGCCTTGTGTGGTTGCAGTTGTTCTTCACAACTGTCAATATGTTCACTGAGATATATCTGGCGATATTGTGAGGAAGATATCTGTTGTCTGTGGTCTGTACATCTTTGTCTGACAGACATTCCTGTAGACACTATGTAGTTTTTACGGCAGCCTGAGCATCTGATTATATAAATGAGGTTTTTAGAGGCACAAGTGAAGTTTGATTTAATTTTGAATATTTGCCCTTGTCTAAAAAGGAATTCTGATCCTTCCAAAAGATTGGGACATGTTCTGCAGTTAGGACAACCACATCTTTTTAATCTTGTGTCTGTTATTCTTGAGAATAATTTAGCATTTGTGAAGATCTTCTTTAATCCCCACTAACAAACAAAATCTTTAACTCCAAACTGTATCCAACCCTCAATCTTTGAAAAGCATCAGCGAAACCACTTATTACGGTGGAAGAAAAAAAATCTTATTTTGTATAATATTGTATAATACTTTTGCTATGATGATTCTAATATATTCTTTAGTCATGTAAAACAAATCTTCCGTGTTTTTTCATCTTTTCTCCTTCCTTGTATATTCAACCACTTGGAATTAACAACCATACCTTCTATCTTATATATAAATATATATATTATATATATATATATAATATATATATATATATATATATATATACACATATATATATACATATATATATACATATATATATATATATATGTATATATATATATATAATATATATATATACATATATAATACACATACATATATATATATACACATATATATATATATACATACACACTCATGGTTATACAGAAAGCTATGGTTCCTTTTCTTGCTGAATAAATACATAATAAGGAATGGTAAAAAAATCTCAACTGATAAATACAATTATTCCAGCCAAAGTTTACAAATGATTTGCTGCTATGGTTGTGTGCTCACACACACACACACACACAAACACACACATTGAATAAAACTGAGCTCACACACAGCGATAAGAGGCTCTTTTACATAATACATATGTCCACAAGCCTGCAGATAACATATTTTATGTCATTAATATGTATGAAAGCAAAGCTACATGCAAACATTGCACAAATTCCCATTGAGTCGAAAACATAAAAGGAGATCCAGCTTCAGAGAAAGCAAGAGTTGGTTCCTTGATATTAGAAAACCTGTTATTTCCAAAAATGATTAGGCGAAGGCAGGTTGTATGGTTAAAAGAGTTTGTTTTCCAATCATGTGATCTCCGGTTCAGTCCCACTGAATGGCACCTTAGGAAAATGTTTTTTTACTTCCAGACTGACCAAAGATTTGGGAGAGGATTTGGTAGACAGAAACTGAAAAGAAGCCTGTAATATTATCATTATCATTATCCTTTTCATGCTCGAATAGATGGACAGACGGATAGACAGATAGACAGACAGATAGGTAGGTAGGTAGGTAGGTAGGTAAGTAGATAGATAGATAGATAGAAAGATAGATAGATAGACAGACAGACAGAGAGACAGGTAGGTAGGTAGATAGATAGACGGATGGTTGGATGGATGAACGGTCAGATAGAAAAAGACAAATAGATAGATAGATAGATAGATAGATAGATAGATAGATAGATAGATAGATAGATAGAAAGATAGATAGATAAATGGACAGGTAGATGGATGGATGGATCGCTAGAAAGTAAAAAAATTGAAGAAACATAGAAAGAAAAAGATAGATAGATAAACAGACAGAGACAGATATATAATTGTATTGAATTTAAACTCTGTCTTAAGCCAACAGGTTCCCTAGGCCATCGTTTACTCTGGTTTCTGAAATGTTAAGTAACTGAAAGAACAAGACCTCTCTCAGGAACGAATGCCAGTTTATTATTGTAAGGGCTAACTAGACTGGAATAACATGAAAAGAACCGTTTACCATCTAAGACACAATGTGGCGTGTAATTTGGGGACAGAACTTGTGTCTTTGTTGTTATGATTCCGACACCCTAACCACTAGACCACTTGAATTCATTGAGACACAAATAGACATAGTGTTGGATATAGACAGAAAGACAAACAGTTAGGCAGCCATGCAGAGAGAAAGATAAAGAAGGAAACAAGGCGGCAAGCTAGCAGAAATGTTAGTACACCGGGCGAAATGCCTAGCGGAATTTCATCTGCCGTTATGTTCTGAGTTCAAATTCCGACGAGGTCGACTTTGCCTTTCATCCTTTCGGGGTCGATAAATTAAGTACCAGTTATGCACTGGGGTCGATGTAATCGACTTGATCCATTTGTCTGTCCTTGTTTGTCCTTTCTGTGTTTAGCCCCTTGTGGGTAGTAAAGAAATAGGTATTTCATCTGTCTTTACGTTCTGAGTTTAAATTCCACTGCAGTCGACAAATTAAGTACCAGTTGTGTACTGGGGTCGATCTAATCGACTGCCCCCACTCCCCCAAAATTTCGGGCCTTGTACAAGAGTAGAAAAGAATATTTACATACCATAAGGTGGCGAGCTGGCAGAAATGTTAGCACACCGGGTGAAATGCTTAGCGGTATTTCATCTGTCTTTACGTTCTGAGTTCAAATTCCACCGCAGTCGACAAATTAAGTACCAGCTGCATACTGAGGTTGATCTAATCGACTGCCCCACCATCCCCAAAAATTTTGGGCCTTGTGCTAGAGTAGAAAAGAATATTTACATACCATAAGATGGCAAGTTGGCAGAAACATTAGCACACCGAGCAAAATGCTTAGCAGTATTTCGTCTGTCTTTATGTTCTGAGTTCAAATTCCGCTGAGGTCGACTTTGCCTTTCATCCTTTCGGGGTCGATAAGTTAAGTACCAGTTACACACTGGGGTCAATATAATCGATTTAATCCCTTTGTTTGTCCCTATTTGTCCACTCTATGTTTAGCCCCTTGTGGGTATTAAAGAAATAGGTATTTCACCTGTCTTTACGTTCTGAGTTCAAATTCTGCTACAGTTGACAAATTAAGTACCAGTTGCATACTGGGGTCGATCTAATTGACTGCCCCCACTCCCCCAAAATTTCAGGCCTTGTGCTAGAGTAGAAAAGAATATTTATATACCATAAGATGGCGAGCTGGCAGAAACGTTAGCACACCAAGCGAAATAGCTTAGCAGTATTTCATCTGTCTTTATGTTCTGAGTTCAAATTCCGCCAAGGTCAAATCTGCCTTTCATCCTTTTGGGGGCGATAAATTAAACACCAGTTGTGTACTGGGGTCGATCTAAGTTTCAGGCCTTGTGCCTTGAGTAGAAAAGATAAAGAGAGAAACACAAAAAAGAAGTAAAGACAAAAGGGGCAAACTTACTGTGCCCGAAGCTTTTGAAGTTCTTTCTTCAGATCCATTTTCTTGCTTGCCAATGCAGGGTCAACAGTAAGGGTCTGAAAATACACAAACACATAAACACACATATCATCATCATCCTTTAATATCCGTTTTCCATGCTGATATGGGTTGGACAGTTTGACCAGGGCTGGTAAGCCAGAGAGTTGCACCAAGCTCCAGTCTGATTTGGCGTAGTTTCTACAGCAGGATGCACCTCCTAACACCAGCCACTTTGCAGTGTGTGTTGCATGCATATATATATATATATACATATATATAACATATGGTATAATTATAAACATGGCAAATTTTAGCCATTTCTCTGCAGACTGGAAAAAATGATGAACAACCTTAATCGATTTTTGAACCCTATTAGGTTCTCATCAGAGGCGTCAAACTGTTTATATACTCAACAAATGCAGCAGTTACTCTTTGAAGGAGTCCCTAATTTGCATACCGAAAGTGTTTAACACTCTATAAATACCAGTGGCCTGTCAATGGGGATCTTAATCTACACAGTATCAAGGTATGATATAATATATATGTAACATATAGTATATATATATAATTATTATAAATGAGGGTGAAAAATCGATATTAATTTAATAATACCATTAATTTAACACCAAGCTTCGGAGCTATTTTTAGCACTAGAGTTATCCACATAGTGGATAACTCTCTAATAATTTATGTATATATATATATATATATATATATATATATATATATATATGTAGATGTATGAACATTTTAACAGCTGATTACTGATATAATTTTCATTTCTTTTTAAACTGAACTCTAAAAATAATGAAGGGAACCAGACTATCTTTTGACGAAGGAAATTTAACCTAAATTGCTACTGATAGTTTATAAAGAAACTCAAAGTGCAAAGATAATATCAAATTATATTCTGCTTTTTATTTTTGCTGCCAATAAGCCGCCTGCTTTCTTCAATTTGTATTTATTTTTTTCTCTTCTTCTCATTATATGCACTTTTAGTCAAGACATCATTGTAGAAATTTGTGTAATCACTGAATATCTTTAACAAGAAGTTCTGACAATCAAAAATCACATGTTTTTAACAATGTTGTTGATTTTATTTCTGGAATGCTTTGATAAACAGTGAATGTAATTAAATGATTGGTTTGGTTTATGAGAAGGACAGAACAGAGAGTTAATTACGATAAAGGTTATGCCGAGGAAATTAACAACAGTAGCGGTGTTATGCCTGGTGGCTATTTTGAGTCCATATTGCTTGAAGAAAGAATATATTTTTTTGTAAATTGCTTAATTCGTTGTAAATTGAAGTTCTTCAAGATGAATAGGCCATCATCTCAGTAAATGCCCCCTTCTATTTTTAGTAATTCCTCTTTCAGATTAGTAAACAGATATAAACCAACAATATTGCTGATCTGATCCGAATTATGAGCTCTAACACAAACATAAAAAAAGAATAATGGAAGTTTTTTTTAAATAAAAAATGCATTTTTGTATTCTAAAATTGTTTAATTGGCAGCCATTATTATCATAATTTCCATTTCGCCAATTGCTCTAACAAAAATAAGGCTAATGACAAAACCAACTTGAGATATAAATCCTGTAAATCTAATAAGCTAACTTTAAATTTGAATTGTATAAATCTCTACATACAAATGCATAGTTTTAACTATTTCGGGGGGAAATTTTCTGCTGATTAAAAATACAAATTTTTTTTTTTTTAAATATCAATAATGTATAGGCCTAAGAGTGGCTGTGTGGTAAGAAGCTTGCTTACCAACCACATGGTTCCGGGTTCAGGAATTTTTATGCTAAAGCTTTAACTGTCAATTTTTTTGGATCTATGCTGTTTTGCTTATTCTAGACATAGGTGCAGGAGTGGCTGTGTGGTAAGTAGCTTGCTTGCTAACCACATGGTTCCGGGTTCAGTCCCACTGCGTGGCATCTTGGGCAAGTGTCTTCTGCTATAGCCCCGGGCCGACCAATGCCTTGTGAGTGGATTTGGTAGATGGAAACTGAAAGAAGCCCATCGTATATATGTATATATATATATATATATATAAGTGTGTGTGTGTTTGTGTGTCTGTGTTTGTCCCCCTAGCATTGCTTGACAACCGATGCTGGTGTGTTTACGTCCCCGTCACTTTGCGGTTCGGCAAAAGAGACCGATAGAATAAGTACTGGGCTTACAAAAGAATAAGTCCCGGGGGTCGAGTTGCTCGATTAAAGGCGGTGCTCCAGCATGGCCGCAGTCAAATGACTGAAACAAGTAAAAGAGTAAAGAGTAAAGAGAGTATATCTTCTATTTAGGTACAAAAATTTGTAAATATACACAAACTGTACATATATTGTTAAATCCTCGGGTTAAAGAATTTTTTGAAAGTGTTTCATTATAACAATGTCTCTTTTACTCTTTTACTTGTTTCAGTCATGTGACTGTGGCCATGCTGGAGCACCGCCTTTAGTCAAGCAAATCGCCCCCAGGACTCATTCTTTGTAAGCCTGGTACTTATTCCATTGGAAAAGAAGCAGACCAGCCACCGGATGCCGAAACCCGGGATTGAAACAGGGACCTTTAGGTCTTCAGTCTAATGCTCTCCCAACTGAGCTATTTCATGACACTTTTTAAAGTTTACAGATTTTTAAAATAAAACTTGGCAGCAGTACATTTCCAAATGTTGTAACCTAGTGGTGTCTATAGTGGGAAGGACTGCTCCCTTGGGAACAGTGGAAAGTTCCAAGGGGGGCGTTGAAGAAAAGTGGGGTGATAATGGGGTAGCGATTCTTGTAAAAACAATACAATAATGGGCTCATTAGTGGATTTTGGTAGACAGAAACCGATAGAAGCCCACTTTATATGTGTGTGTATATACGTCCTTGTCTTAGTATCATACGATAGTTTATCATCATCATCATCATCATCATCATTTAACGTCCGCTCTCCATGGGTTGGATGGTTCGTCCGAGGATCTGGGAAGCCAGAAGGCTGCACCAGGCTCCAGTTTGATCTGGCAGTGTTTCTACAGCTGGATGCCCTTCCTAACGCCAACCACTCCGAGAGTGTAGTGGGTGCATTTTACGTGCCACAGGCACAGGTGCCGGGCGAGGCTGGCGACAGCCACGATCGGATTGGTGCTTTTTATGTGCCACCGACACGGAAGCCAGTCAAGGCGGCGCTGGCATCAGGCAAGTGATACAAGCAGTGTTGTTTATTTCCAGTCTTAATGTCCATTTTGCCATACGTAGAAGTCTTTTCCATCACCTTCAAGTGACCCCTATCGTGCACCTTTGTCATATTTTTACCTGCTGTTGAGTTTCTTAAGATCAGTCTTCACCACTTTGTTTCATGTCTTCATTGCTTCTTTCTCTTCAAACCGGTTCCATTCACTTAGCATGCTCATCACTTCTTTATACAAATGAGATCTTCCCTAGCCAGCTTCTGCCTCTATCAGTTTTCTCTTCCTCTCTACCACACTACATCTAATTCCTATCTCATTAGGTTTTCTCACAGCTCATTTGTGTCCTATCATTCATGAACACTAATGTCACATGTCTGGCTGAGTAAGTTGGTTTCATTTCTTGCTAACCTCTACAAAATCTCTTCATACAAGAACCCATGTCTTGCTATCACACTGCATCACATTATAGATAAGCACCATATATATTGTCCTTCACTCTGAGAGCAAAATGGCCATGGTTGATATAAAAAAGAAGAAACCACGCCAGAACAAAGAATAGAACTTAGTACAACCCTCTGGCTTGCCAGCTCTTGTTAAACCATCGGATCTTTTCGGTTTGAACAGCAGTTTTTTCTAGCGGTGTCATATGAAATTGGCACCCATTATTATGACCCTAATATCGATCAATTGCTTTTCAATCTGTTTTAGGGTTAGTGGGGAAGGGTATCTTTTTTTCTTCAGAAATGTAAATAAACCCAATCTGTTTCTTAAACGAGGGACATTTTCATACGGCACAGAATATTTTCACCCCAATAGACGTCATTGATTGGTTGAAATTGCAGAAATTGAAGAAAAAAACAACAACAAATATCTTACAAACTACAGAATTTTCTCAATAAAGCCAAGAGAAAAAGATGTTTTATAAACACATTCTACCAGTATACGAAGTTTAAAAGTGTTTAGTTACGTGGAAATTATTTTAAAAAAAAACTGCCGTTCAAACCGAAAAGATCCAAACCATCTAACCCATGCCAACATGGATAACTGATATTAAATGATGATGGTGAGGAAAGATCTGAAGAATCTGCTGTCAACAGTAAAATGGCTATATTTGATACAAAGTATTAAGTAGAAATTTCACGTGGTGTATCCAGTTCAAACTATGAATGCACAACAGGTAGAAAGGGATCAGAGCCAGACAAACAATGAAGACAAGCATTGTATGCGACGGATGCACAGGAGCAATCAGCAGTCAGAGAATGAATGAGACAGATTCTTTCAAATGCCTGGAAGTCTTCTTAGGAGTAGCCATTGTTACCTAGGTGACTTAATTAGCGACGGAAGAGAGTGTGTCAAAAGCAAAGTAGCCAGACCAAGAATGGAATGGTATAAGTTGAGGGGAAACATTATCTCCACTGGCAACCAAGTTTTATTTCGCAAATTGGCGTTCTATTGTTTATAGAATATAAAACCATTCTATTAATACTGCTATGAAGAATCTTGAAACGACTAAAATACAATATTGTGGAATTGCTGCAGGTAGAAGTAATCACAATTCCAGATAGCTTAGTGCCTGTAATTATTCACTTCTTTGACTGGAAGAATGGACGATGAATGAATGATAGTTTGCAGCCAAATTTGATAGACTTAAAGAACACATCTAACAAGACTACAGAGGCAATCGCTAATTATAAAGGAAACTGGAGAGAAAATGGTCATTCTGGGAAATGGTTTGTAGTCATCAGAGACAACTGCAATGCGGTGTTTGAAATATTCAGGTATAATCAGCATCATCACTGTGTTCGTTTCTGAAGAAGTTAGCTTCCCAATATTATGGTCATGGGTTCAGTTCTACTGTGTGGCATCTTGGGTGTCTTCTACAAAAGCCCTAGGCGAACGAAAGCCTTGTGAGTGGTCACTGACTTAATAAAGCAAGACTGAAAGAAACCTATCATATACATACATATACATACACACACACATATATATATATATATATATATATATTATATGTGGGCACATAACAAACACCATCCGATCGTGGCCGTTCGCCAGCCTCATCTAGCACCTGTGTCGGTGACACATAAAAAAACACCATCCGAAGACCCGGCAAGACTAGTCAGGCCATATCCCATGGCCCCTACCTGGGACGTAGTCAGTCCACCTGTGCATACCTTCCTCCTTGTGATACTTGTGAAGGCCTGTTGAGGCAAGTGAAAATCAAAATGAAATCAAAACAAATCAAATCAAATCAAATCAAAACAAATCAAAATAGATGAACATTAATGGAATTGTATCTTTGTGGTACCAGTGCCGGTGGCACACAAGAAAGCCATCCGAACGTGGCCGTAGCCAGTACCGCACCGACTGGCCTCCGTGCTGTGGGCACGTAACAAACACCATCCGATCATGGCCGTTCGCCAGCCTCATCTGGCACCTGTGTCGGTGGCACATAAAAACACCATCCGAAGATCCGGCAAGACTAGTCAGGCCATAACCTGTGGCCCCTACCTGGGACGTAGTCAGTCCACCTGTGCATACCTTCCTTCTTGTGACACTTGTGAAGACCTGTTGAGGCAAGTGAAAATCAAATCAAAACAAATCAAAATAGATGAACATCAATGGAATTTGTATCTTTGTGGTACCAGTGCCGGTGGCACGTGGCACACAAGAAAACCATCCGAACGTGGCCGTAGCCAGTACCGCATCGACTGGCCTCCGTGCTGTGGGCACGTAACAAACACCATCCGATCGTGGCCGTTTGCCAGCCTCATCTGGCACCTGTGTCGGTGGCACATAAAAACACCATCCGAGCGTGGCCGTCTGCCAGCCTCGTCTGGCACCTGTGTCGGTGGCACATAAAAAAACACCATCCGAGCGTGGGCAAAAACACCATCCGAGCGTGGCCGTTTGCCAGCCTCGTCTGGCACCTGTGTCGGTGGCACATAAAATCACCCACTATACTCTCGGAGTGGTTGGCATTAGGAAGGGCATCCAGCTGTAGAAACACTGCCAGATCTGACTGGACTGGTGCAGCTTTCGGGCTCCCAGACCCCAGTTGAACCATCCAACCCATGCTAGCATGGAAAGCGGACGTTAAATGATGATGATGATGAGGATGATATATATATATATATATATATATATAATATATATATATATATATATATAGGCACAGGAGTGGCTGTGTGGTAAGTGGATTGCTCATGAACTACATGGTTTTGGGTTCAGTCCCACTGCATGGCACCTTGGGCAAGTGTCTTCTACTATAGCCTCGGGCCGACCAAAGCCTTCTGAGTGGATTTAGTTAACGGAAACTGAAAGAAGCCTGTCGTATATATGTATATATATATATATATATATATATATATGTATATGTATGTATGCTGGCATGGGTATATGTATGTATGTGTACATGTGCATGTGTGTGTGAGTGTGTGTTTGAGGGACTTTGCCTTGACATTGTGTAACAACTGTAAATGAGCGTCACTCTCATACAAGCGCTGTCATTTCCAATGTTCTGCAGAAACATGTCTGGTAACCAGGAAATATTACCTTGCTTGGAAAGAGGCAAAGGTTGGCAACAGGAAGGGCATCCAACCATAGAAAATCTGTCTCAACAGCCTTCATCCCACTCATGCAAACATGGGAAAGACGACAAAAAAATAATGATGATGATGATGATGGTGGTGGTGGTGACAGTGGTGATGAAAGAGCACATTATATACAGACACAATGTTACAGCACAGTTTATTTGATGCTGTGTTTTCTTTTAATAACATATAATGATATTTATGAGACGATATTTTGATTTATGTCTCCTGAGGTACTTTCGAAAATTGTATAGTATGTAGAGAATTTATAACCAGTCACGCTGTCTTGCCACTGGTTTTCATTGATAGATTATTGCTACAAGACTTAACTGAGGAAGGCTGAACTGGTCATCACTAAAAGTGAAACTAGCAATACTAGTTACCATGTGTCACTAACTACTTATAAATACATCTCTTGTAATAGATATCATCATCATCATTATCATCATCCTCATCATTTAACTTCCACGTTTCCATGCTTGCATGGGTCAGATAGGATTAGTTAAGATGGTGGCGAGCTGGCAGAAACGTTAGCACGCTGGGCGAAATTCGTAGCCATATTTCGTCTGCTGTTACATTCTGAGTTCAAATTCCGCCGAGGTCAACTTTGCCTTTCATCCTTTCGGGGTTGATTAAACAAGTACCGGTTACGCACTGGGTCGATGTAATCGACTTGATCCGTTTGTCTGTCCCCTCTGTGTTTAGCTCCTTGTGGGTAGTAAAGAAATAGGATTAGAAATGGCAGGTTCTTTACACCCGGATGTCCCCTTTTCTGTCACCAACCCTCACCTGTTCCCAGGCAAGGAAACATTTCTCCAAGACCGGACATGTTTTACACAGAATAATGGAAACAAGCAACCCTGCTTGTATGATGGCGCTGTCTGGTGTGGTGGAGGACAATCACAAGACACACACAGACATACATATGTACATCTACACATAGATATACGTGGAGGCGCAATGGCCCAGTGGTTAGGGCAGCGGACTCGCGGTCGGAGGATCGCGGTTTCGATCCCCAGACCAGGTGTTGTGTGTGTTTATTGAGCAAAAACACTTAAAAGCTCCACGAGGCTCCGGCAGGGGGTGGTGATCCCTGCTGTACTCTTTCACCACTCTTTCTTCTGTTGGCCTGCTCGCTTAGATGGTGGCGTCATTCAAAAGGCTAAAACAATGCGAACGCATTGTGACCAGCGATTGTGTAACAACATCTGATGGTCTGGTCGGTCACATGATCACGTGATCACATAGATATACGACAGACCAAATCCAATCATAAGTCGCAGGGCTATAGTAGAAGACACTTGCCAAAGGTATCATGTTGTGGAAATGAATTTGAAGCCACATGGTTGGGAAGCAGACTTCTTAACCAGGCAACCACGTCTGTGCCTGTTATAGGAATAGATGTCCTTGTGTGTTTGTCTCTGTGTCTCCATGTGTCTTTGCATTGACACCACTTAGGCAACAGTGATGTTTGTTTACGTCTCATTTAAACAACTGTTGTTATGGCATACTAAGGCAAGCATGGAAGTCACAGGCACAAGTCCAGGAGAAACGAACTACTGGTGTAGATTTCAGTGGTAGTAGCATCAAAAGGGGTACCCAGTGGTAGTAGCTTCAAAAGGGGTACCCAGTCATAGTAGCATGAAAAGGGGTACCCAGTAATCGTAGCATGAAAAGGGGTACCCAGTCATAGTAGCATGAAAAGGGGTACCCAGTAATCGTAGCATGAAAAGGGGTACCCAGTCATAGTAGCATGAAAAGGGGTACCCACTCATAGTAGCATGAAAAGGGGTACCCAATCATAGTAGCATGAAAAGGGGTACCTAGTCATAGTAGCATCAAAAGGGGTACCCAGTCGTAGTAGTATGAAAAGGGGTACCCAGTCGTAGTAGCATGAAAAGGGGTACCCAGTCATAGTAGCATGAAAAGGGGTACCCAGTCATAGTAGCATCAAAAAGGGGTACCCAGTCATAGTAGCAGCAAAAGGGGTATCCAATGTGATAGAGAGGTGCTGTGACTAGCCACCCTTACCACCTCCTTATTGTGAAGTGGACTGAGAGAGAGAGATAGAGATAGATATATATATATATATATAGAGAGAGAGAGAGATTCTGATGGACAGAGGAATTGGTTCTTTAATTTTTCACTGATACTTAATTTTATTGAACCTTGAAGAATGAAAAACAGAGTTAGCATCGCCGGGATTTGAACGAACTCTGAATTCCAAGAGTCGGAACAAATACCATATGATATAAATTTTCACAATGCAAAACGGGGATAATTTGTAATTTCTGATATAAACACATTGATAAAATTCATGAGCTATGGGTGGAGGAAACCGCAATGAAAACAGCCAAACGACGCCACGACACTATTATCATATTCGGTACTACTTAAGATAGTCGTGACTAGTCGATCCTTATTTTGTGTTTTTGGGTTTTATTTACTTTGTTTTAAAAAAATTATTTACTTTGTGTAAAAAAAAAAAATAGCGATCCTTCGGTATAGGTACCGTAAGTGGCGTTGTTTACATTTCTGAAGATAACAGAAAACCTTTTCTCCCACCCCTAACCCTGACCTTAACACAAACCCTAACCCTAACCACCCATATATATAAACAAAAACACTTTCTTAAAATGTATCCGGTACTTCAGGTACCTATATAGAAGTTACGCCAAAAAAATTATTTATTTTGCGTTTTATTTACTTTGCTAGGTAGTCGTTGTAGGATCGACTAGTCACGCCTAGCTAGCGCGAGTACGCGAGTGCGCGCACCAGGACAACTCTTCTTGAATAGTACCATCATATTCTAATAACTGTTTCATGCCTTAGTAAGGAATTTTTGTTGTGGAAAAAATTACATGTTACGCCGAGTTAGTCAAATAACATAAAATTGGTAAAATGTGAGGTGGTGGCTTTCATGCTATTTTAAACGAAATTAGAAATATAAAGGCAGCGAAATAGTTGCTGAAATATTATTCTTTGATAAAAATTCAACGAGTAGAGTCGTTAGGGTTCATTAAAACACTCATCAAGGCTCATTACATAACTGAGTTCTATTCTTAGCGAGGTCAACTTCGTTAATTATCTTTCTGGGGGTCAATAAAATAACGAGTCGATGTAATACTCCTATAAAGCATTCTGGATGTGATCAGATCAGAATTATAACAGAAGATAAATAAACGTGTTACGTACCGCCATGATGGTTGTCATGTAGACGAGAGTAAATAAACAACTCTCCCAAACAAAGGTAGAAACACCACAGCCTACTCCTACGATAGGTTAACATCATTTAGCGCACGGCAGTATTACCAGGGATCGGTAATATTTCTTAGTAATATTAATTTGGCGATCTTTCGTCTCTAGTAGACCTTTCCGTCGATTTCCGTAAAAAATTTTTTTTTTTACAGATGGGCTTGCGGGAACTTTTGAAGTAATGAGAGCGAAAGAGACTAAGAGAAAGCGATTGTATGACGAGGGAAGTTCTTTTGAAGTTACCGTGCTCGACGAAAGATTGCCAAGATTGCCATTAATTTATATCGGAAATAATATATATATAATGAATATAATAAACGGTGACAATGTTTTTAATCTTGCGGCGAGCTGGCAGAAACGTTAGCACGCCGGGCGAAATGCGTAGCCGTATTTCGTCTGTCGTTACGTTCTGAGTTCAAATTCCGCCGAGGTCGACTTTGCCTTTCATCCTTTTGGGGTCGATAAATAAAGTACCAGTTACGCACTGGGGTCGATGTAATCGACTTAATCCCTTCGTCTGTCCTTGTTTGTCCTCTCTGTGTTTAGCCCCTTGTGGGCAGTAAAGAAATAAATTTATTTTGTAAAGTGGAGTGGTTGTGTGTAAGTAGCTAGGCGTAGGAGTGACTGTGTGGCAAGTAGCTTGCTTAGGAACTACATGGTTCCGGGTTCAGTCCCACTGCGTGGCACCTTGGGCAAGTGTCTTCGGCGTAACTTCGGTATAAGTACCGGATACATTTCAAGAAAGTGTTTTATTTTTATATATGGGGGTTTGTGTTAGGGTTAGGGGTTGGAGAAAAGGATTTCTCTTAACCAGAAATGTAAACAAAGTCACGTGTGTACCTATACCGAAGGATCACCGTCTTCTACTATAGCCTCACGCCAACCAAAACCTTGTGAGTGGATTTGGTAGACGGAAACTGAAAGAAGACCGACGTATATATGTATGTGTATACAACAGAGATTCAGACTCGAAAAAGAAAAGAAAAAAAAAAAGGCAGACGTCGGACTTAGGAAGCACCAAGTTGGAATTTCTCTGTTTTGACGGGGATTTTTCAGATTTTCTTTTCACAGAGCCCTTGTAAATGCTCTGGACTATCTGTTTAGCAAAAAAAAAAAAAAACATTTGCGAAAAAGGATATTTCCCCACCACCACCATCTTCCTCTCTCTGTACCAATTACGGTCGATTTTGTGGGCACTACGCACCATTGTTTTTTGCGGGTCACTACGAACGATGGTATTTTTGGGGTCACTACGCACGATGACTTGGGGGAGGGGACACTTCGCACGATGATTTTTGGGGGGTCACTATAGAAGTTTTTGTATTTAGTTTGCAAGATTCTTTATGTGAATTCGTGTGTTGAAGCATATTTCATTGTGTCTGAGAAGAGTCATTCTGTTTTAATGCCTTATTAAATAACACACTCACCTGCACGATTAGATAAGTAAATGAGTGGAAATCGAACCGGTGAGTGTGTTAATAAGACCTAAAAACAGAATGACTCTCCTCAGACACAATAAAATATAGGTGAAGTCTTTTTGGCAAAAAAAAAAGGTAAATGTAAATGTTTTCAGGCGGAAAGGTGTAAGTTAAGGGAGATTTTGGCTGTTGTTTCTAGCATATTCCATGACCGGTAAGGTTTAGGGTTCGTTTATTCTTTTACTTGTTTCAGTCATTTTTGACTGCGGCCATGCTGGAGCACCGCCTTTAGTCGAGCAAATCGACCTCAGGACTTATTCTTTGTAAGCCTAGTACTTATTCTATCGTTCTCTTTTGCCGAACCGCTAAGTTACGGGGACGTAAACACACCACTATCGGTTGTCAACCGACGTTGGGGACAAACACAGACACACAAACACACACACACATACATATACATATACATACACACACACACACACATATATATATATATATATATACACAACGGGCTTCTTTCAGTTTCCGTCTACCAAGTCCACTCACAAGGCCCTGGTCGGCCCGAGGCTATAGTAGAAGACACTTGCCCAAGGTGCCACACAGTGGGACTGAACCCGGAACCATGTGTTCGGTAAGCAAGCCACCCACCACACAGCCACTCCTGCGCCTATATTAATAATAAATTTTTTAAAAAAACATTTTTTTAATAACATAAACGAGCTTATGCCCATTAATAGGGAGAAAATACTGAAAGAGTAATTTTAACTTGTTGGTGCTTCCTAAGTCCGACGTCCGCCAAAAAATATTATCAGTTCCTCTAAGTTTCTTAGAAGTTAGGTGAATGTAGCGAGAATGGCACGAGTGGATGGACTTGTTGTAAGTATACAAGTGCAGGACGAAAATTACGGAGGAGAGAGGAGCACTTAATACGATGCTCCTGGTGAGTAGAGTGACCCAGGATCTGTAGGGTTCCTCGGTTGCCCTGGAGTGGGATCTTTTCCTTTTGAACGGCAGTTTTCAACACAATTTCTAGTTAACTAAACACTTTTAAACTTCGTATACTGGTAGAATGTGTCAAAATAAAACGTTTTTTTCTCTTGGCTTTCTTGAGAAAATTGTAATTTGTAAGTTTAACGTAGTTTAATTTTTCGAATTTTAATCAATCCTATGCCCTCTATTTAGCTAAAATCATTTGCTGCGTCTAAAATAGACAACATTTTAAAGTGTTTAGTTAACTAGAAAATGTGTTGAAAACTGCCGTTGAAAAGGAAAAGATCCTTGGAGTGTTCTCCTACATCAGAAGGATTGCATCATCATTATCTTCCCGTTAAACTGTATACCCCGTTTGATTTTGTTTCTTTTAATTATTCGATTCTATGTAAATCTCGATACTGTGTCTATCTTTATGTGGTCCACTGCAGACGTCGCTTGGTGACTGTTTTTCATCCTATCGAAATTCGTAAAATAAAGAACGTGTGCGTAGGGGTGGATGTGTGGTAAGTAGCTTACTTACGAACCACATGGTTCCGGGTTCAGTCCCACTGCGTGGCACCTTGGGCAAGTGCCATATGTAACGATTTTAATAGAAAAAAAAAACAAAATTAAAATCGTTACATATGACCTTGGGCAAGTGCCTTCTACTATAGCCTCGGGCCGACCAGTGCCTTGTGAGTGGATTTGGTACATGGAAACTGAAAGAAGCCCGTCGTATATACATATACATACATACATACATACATACATATATATATATATACGATTTTAATAGAAAAAAAAAAAAATTTTAATCGTTACATATGACCTTGGGCAAGTGCCTTCTACTATAGCCTCGGGCCGACCAGTGCCTTGTGAGTGGATTTGGTAGACGGAAACTTAAAGAAGCCCGTCGTATATATGTATATACATATATATATGTGTGTGTGTCTGTGTGTGTGTTTGTGTCTCTGTGTTTGTCCCCCAACATCGCTTGACAACCGATGCTGGTGTGTTTACGTCCCCGTAACTTAGCGGTTCGACAAACAGAGCCCGATAGAATAAGTACTAGGCTTACAAAGAATAAGTCCTGGAGTCGATTTGCTCAACTAAAGGCGGTGCTCCAGCATGGCCACAGTCAAATGACTGAAACAAGTAAAAAGAGTAACTACTTAAGGTTGGAGGATTTACATCTGAAGTACTTATTTTTGTGTTTTAAGAGATTCCGTTTCCATTTGAAGTATGTAAATATAATTTATTTGCGTTTTCCAAATTACATTTCAAATAAATCGAAATTCTAACAATAACAGTTTGCATTCAGGCATGCATGCATACAGACAGAAAGATAGTTATCACGCGAGATTGAAAGATGAAGTAAATCAGCTGTAAATCCTTTAACTCTAATTAATTTGAGATTTAAAAAAAAAAATACAGATTGAATCTCTGATGTTCGAAATATACAAATCCGAAGACCATTTTTCTGTTTTAAGAAAAGGCAGAAGAAAAAGAAACGGGTGATTTAAGGGAAATTTGGCTGCTATTTCTAACGTGTTTTGCTCTTTCGTTGGTTCATAAACTGTCGGTAGAACAGAGACATCTAATATTTGTTTAAACTCAATTTAGAAGTCCTAATCGTGTTCACCTTCTATAATCATGAGATTTCCAAGGGACTCCATTAGCCAATGTATGCTCTTTATTTGAAGGCGAAAGTGAAGTGATTTGAAGTTAAATTTTGGCTACTGTTTCTAGGGTTTAAAGGCTCACAGCTCTTCAATGCCCAGCCACAAAAATTAAGAAATTTGCATAAGGTGGAAGTAAATGTCTTCAAAAAGGAATTAGACATCCTCCGCTCCACAATATTGGATGAACCAACAGCCCGACATGAGGTGCAGATGAGGGCGGCGGAATGAAACTCCCTTATACACAAAATGACCCAACAGCTGGGACAGAGGCACATACATACATACATACATTATATATATATATAATGGGGACCCTTCTGTCTGGCCTCCTTGTTTCTCTCCTTGTTTTTTCTGTGTCCCTTTCTGTAGAAGAGCGTAAGCTCGAAACGTAAAAGACTTTTTCTATTCCTGAGCGTCATACTAATACATCTGTTTGTTTTGTACACCACCTGTCTTCGTCTTTTGTTTTTTTTCGTAAACTCTCCCTATATATATATATATATATATAAAGAGAAATAAGTTGGCTAGCAGCAAGCTGTTTCGCCTCATACCGAAGGAATTAGAAATGGCAGTCAAAGACCGTTTTTTCCATTTCTATAAGTGGAGATTCCAAAAACGAAGGCCCTTGCGGCTCACATACACAAAACCGGAGTGGCAAATACACGAATTCAGTCACTTACCGTTAATAGCGAACACGGTGTTTCTTGATCACAAACAGGGGAGTTTGAATTCCGTCATCAGCGCTATATTCGTTAGCTTTATCAAATGCCACCAGCCCTTACTTCTGACCCAGCGACATCAGATAGTGGGGGGAAGTGCGCAGATGTTAAAACCAAGTAACGACTGGGAACGTAAATTTTCCCTCCAAAATTCTGCCATGCGCGCCTTCTGGGTAATCGTAATGGAATGAGGAATCCACATGGTAATACAATAAAAATGGTAAATAATTTTCCTGTGGTTTTTCATGTAACCAACAATTATTTACCGGTAATTTCGGTATGTAAATACGACAAAATAATTGTCAAGACCTTTGTAAGGTTCAGTATATAGTAAAGAGAAATAAGTTGGCTAGCAGCAAGCTGTTTCGCCTCATACCGAAGGAATTAGAAATGGCAGTCGAAAATCTTTATACATAAACATCATGGATATTATCAACCCCGTCTTTACCTCTGAAAAACCTAAACCTTGTGTATAATACGCAATCCTTCTCTAACTTGAGTCAAGGAGGTCTATATAACGTCCTTGGTTTGTAAAACTGTATTCGGTAACATCCTTTATTATTATTGTACATATAACATAATGCAAACGTGTAGCTTTTCTATAATAAAATTCCCTGCGTATTATACTCAAGGGCGGACTATACTCGAGGGTTTACGGTACGTTAAAATCAACCACAGAGCTATTATCATTGCGGGGTAGCACTCGAAAATCTTTACACATAAACATCATGGATATTATCAACCCCGTCTGTACCTCTGAAAAACCTAAACCTTGTGTATAATACGCACCCCTTCTCTAACTTGAGTCAAGGAGGTCTATATAACGTCCTTGGTTTGTAAAACTGTATTCGGTAACGTCCTTTCTTATTATTGTACATGGAAGCACTCCGTCGGTTACGACGACGAGGGTTCCGGTTGATCCGGAACAGCCTGCTCGTGAAATTAACGTGTAAGTGGCTGAGCGCTCCACAGACACGTGTACCCTTAACGCAGTTCTCGGGGATATTCAGCGTGACACAGAGAGTGACAAGGCCGGCCCTTTGAAATACAGGTACAACAGAAACAGGAAGTAAGAGTGAGAGAAAGTTGTGGTGAAAGAGTACAGCAGGGATCACCACCATCCCCTGCCGGAGCCTCGTGGAGCTTTTAGGTGTTTTCGCTCAAAAAACACTCACAACGCCCGGTCTGGGAATCGAAACCGCGATCCTATGACCGCGAGTCTGCTGCCCTAACCACTGGGCCATTGCGCCTCCATTATTGTACATATAACAATGCAAACGTCTAGCTTTTCTATAATAAAATCCCCTGCGTATTATACTCAAGGGCGGACTATACTCGAGGATTTCCGGTAATCATTTCTTAAATGTTTTTGATCATACGTCCGCTTAGTCAAAGCTGAGTTCAATGTAAACTACAACAAGCGGTCCCGTGAAGTCCATTCTATCAAACTGACAATTGTTTTTCCTTTATTTTTTTTCCACCTTATTTTGTTTTTGATTTGAGTGGGTGGTTGATTCTTAGGCTTACGCATCCCGGAGCATTCACGATCAATAGAGAGGAGAGGGAGAGAGAGAGAGAGAGAGAGAGAGAGAGAGAGAGAGAGAGGAGAGAGAGAGAGAGAGAGAGAAGAGAGAGAGAGAGAGAGAGAGAGAGAGAGAGAGAGAGAGTATCGATCCGCATCAGAGCGTTTAATTCTTCTTTCGTCTGAAGATGCCAATCTTTTCTGTAATAAGCCTACTTGGAGCGACTTAGAATAAATACGAGAGAGCGTTTTAGTATTACAGACAGACGCTTGTCTGATAATTCTTTGACTCCTCCACAAATCTCTCGCAGCCATTTCATAATTCTCACTGATTTAACACATCCTACATGCTTAATGTAAAACTGTTGCTCGTCAATTTCAAATACATACACACATACATACATACATACATAGATACATACATACATGCATGCATACATACATGCATGCATGCATACATGCATACATACATATATGCATGCATACATACATGCATACATACATACATACATACATACATACATACATACATGCATACATACATACATACATACATACATACATACATACATACATACATACATACATTATGGCCGTCCACTCGTGACCGAGGAAGACCATTGCTGACCTTCAGGAACATTGTGCGCTCTACGACTAACTTATATTTTTGCAATGCGGTTCCGTTGGTGGCTAAAGAGCTCTGCTATATAGCATCTGTTTAGGGATCCTGCTATCCTCCATTCAAATGCGATGCCCAGTCCAACGTAACCGGTGCACCATCCCTTCAGCACTCAAGATATCAGCTTTCCTCAAGACACATACATACATGATGGCTGTCTACCCGTGATCGTAGAAAACCATTGCTAACCTTCAGGAACATTGTGCGCTCTAGGACTAACTTATATTTTGCATTTGCAGCTCCGTTGGTGGCTAAAGAGCCCTGCTCTTGACAAGCATACACGACTGCAAACATTGCAGACCAAGCTCTCCCCATTCACTACATACATACATACATACATACATACATACAAACATAGATACATTCATACATACATACATACACACACACACACATACATATATCTATTATACAAAATTCGTTCTGTCTGTCTGTGTGTGTGTGTCTTCTAGGATCTCGGGCATCCTCCATCCGATTGCACTCAAATTTGATATGTAGATACCGACGGTATCAGGGCGTGTATAAGTCTTGAAAAAATTATAAAAATCGATTCCAGGTTGAGAATGCGATCGATAAAGCCGTGGGAACGCGCATTTGTACGTGCAAGTACATCAGCTGTTGCGATGTACTTACTGGTACTTTAAACTCTTCGGTTGCATATTTGTGTGAATAAAATCGTTTTTCTTTAGGATGTTTTCTTTTTCAACAGTCTAATCTGTTGTGTGTCTATGGAAATGGTAATAATTTCTTAATGTGTCACCAGGGCGAAGGACAAGGGAACAAAACAAAAACGGACATAAAGTTTGGGGATTTACACACGCTAACACACACAGACACAGACACGAGTTAGCAAGGCCACCAATGGTTTCATGTAAAAAGGGATTTTCATATTTGAGAGTATCTGTTTTTAGCCTTTAACCACCTCTTGACAACTGGTGAGGGTTTGTTTACGCGCTTCATAACTCAGAAGTTCGACATAATAGGGCGATAGCATAAGTACCAGACGTTAAAAAATAATACATACTGGATTGAGGAATTATGTACACTGTTTACATTTGACGGATATTTCTCCTCATCTTGTTTGTTATTAACACGTTTCGGCTGATATACTCTCCAGCCTTCATCAGCTGTCTTGGGGGAAATTTTGAACCTAGGTTCTCATTCCTTAGGTATTTCTCGATGTTATTATTATTGTTATTATTATTCCGGCCACTGACTGGAATGGAACTCCGAATCTTGGGTTAGTAGCCCGCACTCTTAACCAACCCGTGGGCAAAAGTAGAGTGAATTTTAGGGCTTATAAATCTAATGTTCTCCTATCCTTCCTTAATATCGGTTCCCATATGCTATTCATATCTGCACTCGGTCTGCTTAGGAAGTTGTTGTGTCCTAGCATATGTGCTGCTTCTTTCAGTTTTCGTATTTTCTAGTGGTGTTCTCTGTCTATTATTTTAACTTCATCCCACAGGGGGAGGCGGTCTCCATTTTTCCATACATAATCAGCTATACCCGATTTATCAATATTTCCTCGTGTCACAGCTTTGCGATGTTTGTCTACCCTTATTTTGAGAGGGCGTCGTGTTTCGCCTTTGTATAACCTACAACAGCTGCATGGGATGGAGTACCAACAACAACAACAACAACAATAACAACAACATCGAAAAGTACCTTAAGAATGAAAACCCAGGTTCGAAATTTCCCCCAAGATACCTGAAGAAGGCTGGAGAGTATATCAGCCGAAACGTTGTGTTAATAACACACAAGATGAGGACTAAAGCTCATCAAGGTGTTACCCCAACCCTTGCTGGGGCTGCCTGCTGGAGCCTATGCGGCAGGTATTTAAAGGGGAAAATTTGACAAGACAGTCAGTCACCGGCTGACATTCGCTGACGATACGTCGAAGAGGTCAGGGAACAGAAGATAGAAGAAGAAAGAAGACATGCACCCAACACCAGAGCTGAAGACACCTCCGAAAGGCGGTGGGTCCCGCCACGTCAAAACGGTAGAGGAGTAGGGGCCGAAACCGGACGTGGTTCCTCCCGATGATGTCTTGAGCTAACTGGATGCTATAAAGGAGCTGTTGTGGTAGCAGACCACGAAACACGGTTGTAATTCCTCAGATTTCTGTCAAATGTAAATGATGTGGATAAGGTTTGTTGGAATAAGGTTCTTCAAGGTGTTACCTCAGCATGCTCGCACGCTATCCAGTAACTGAAACAAGATAAGTACATTTTATTTTATAAACGGGAGAAAGAGAACACAATATGCAAAGTATATATATATATAGACGCAGGAGTGGCTGTGTGGTAAGTAGCTTGCTTACCAACCACATGGCATCTCGGGCAAGTGTCTTCTGCTATAACCTCGGGCCGACCAATGCCTTGCAAGTGGATTTGGGAGACGGAAACTGAAAGAAGCCTGTCGTATATATGTATATATATATATACATGTATGTGTGTGTATATGTTTGTGTGTGCGTGTTTGTCCCCCCACCATCGCTTGACAACCGATGCTGGTGTGTTTACGTCCCCGTCACATTAACGGTTCGGCAAAAAATAGACCGATAGAATAAGTACTGGGCTTACAAAGAAGTCCGTCGTATATATGTATATATATATTTGTGTGTCTGTGTTTGTCCCCCAACATCGCTTGACAACCGATGCTGGTGTGTTTATGTCCCCGTCACTTAGCGGTTCGGCAAAGAGACCGATAGAATAAGTTACTGGGCTTACAAAGAATAAGTCCCGGGGTCGATTTGTTCGACTAAAAGGTGGTGTTCCAGCATGGCCGCGGTCAAATGACTGAAACAAGTAAAAGAGTAAAAGAGTAAGAGTATATATATATATATATATATATATATATATATATATGTATGTATATATTTCTTTTATTGGCCGAGAATAAGACAGAAATTACTCAGACTTGCCTAGAGCTTCGTGTCAAATTATTTTTTTCAGACTGACATTAAAAATATTCTGATATATGTATTTATAAACTTTTATCATGGAAATCGATAGCGTACTGAAAAATTGCAGTTATTTGGCACGTGTTTATAATGTATAAACTTTAAAAACTCAAAAGAGACAATCCGCGCTCTGGTGTGTAGAATGGTGGCATGAAATATGTACGTGTAATTACTCCTGACTGTCTATCTACCTATTTACCTATAAATATGTATGTATATGTATGTATATATATATATATATATATATAATATATATATATATATATATATATATATATATATATATATACATACATACATACATATATATATATATATAGATATATATATATATATATATATATATATATATATATATAATATATATATATATATATATATATACTGATACACACGTGAATATACATACATATCTACAAGGGACATGTGTGTGCGTGTTTATTGCGAACGTATATGCAATTGTCAATTCACTCATACATACACGTACGCATTATATATATATATAAATGTGTGTGTGTGTGTGTGTACTTAGGATATATATATACATATATATATATATATATATTATATATATATATATATATATGTATATATATATCCTATTTCAACTAGAGTTTTCCTGCTGGATCTTTTCCAGAGAGTATAGCGATCATGTTGTTGGCAGCCACCTCTGACATGGCATTACGAGCTTCCCAGGTGCTACTTGCTATGTGAGGCGTGATGATTAAGTTCTTGGTGCTGTGGAGTGGGTGATCCGACGGAAGCGGATCCGGCTCCGTAACGTCAAGAGCAGCACACTTGATCACGTCGTCGTTGAGTGCCTTACTCAAGTCGTCTTGGTTGACGACGCCACCTCGACCCACGTTGATCAGACATGCTGTCCGTTTCATCTTGGCGAAGGCTGCCTTATTAAACATGTCTTTCGTTTCGTTGGTCAGGTTGCACGAAATGCAGATCACGTCGCAGTCGGCCAACAATCTATCGAACGTTACAAACTCCGCGTTGACATCTTTGTCGTAAGAGCAGCGTCTCACATCAAAGTATAATAGCTTGCTGATCTTGAACGCGTTTACTCGTTCGGCGATGCCGAAACCAATTCGGCCCAGTCCAACAATACCAATCGTTTTACCAATCAGTTCGAATCCCAGGAGCCACATCGGTTTCCACGGTCCCCATTCCTTCTTCTTCACGGCTTCGTAACCTGCAAGTATAGCAACAATAACATAGAAATAATACTGGATCTTTTCGGTTTGAACGGCAGTTTTTTTAAAATAATTTTCACGTAACTAAACATTTTAAAACTTCGTATACTGGTAGAACGTGTTTATAAAACATCTTTTTCTCTTGGCTTTATTGAGAAAATTCTACAGTTTGTAAGATATTTGTTGTTGTTTTTTCTTAAATTTCTGCAATTTCAACCAATCAATGACCGTCTATTGGGGTAAAAAACATTCTGTGCCGTATGAATATGTCCCTCATTTAAGAAACAGATTGGGTTTATTTACATTTCTGAAGAAAAAAAAAGATACCCTTCCCTCACCCCTAACCCTAACCATAACCCTAACTAACCCTAACTCTAACCCTAACCCTAAAATAGATTGAAATGCAATTGATCGATACTAGGGTCATAATTATGGGTGACAATTTCGTATGACACCGCTAGAAAAAAACTGCCGTTCAAACTGAAAAATCCGAAGATATCGTATTTGAATGGCATCAAAGACATACTTTTTGTAAAACAAAAACATTGCTTCGAAACAATTACCCCATGAACTAATACGAAGAGTACAGAAGCCGGTCGAAAAAGTCAGCTTCTATATATGGCTGAAGCGGGAAGACCAAAAATGGCTCGAAAGTCATAACATGCCGGCGGGAAAATAACATCACTAGGTGAGACAAGCTGACACTGAATCACCTTCGCTGACTGACAGGTGACAAGAGAATGCGCGGGCTAAGACTACGCGCCTTCACTAGTCGGTTAAGGTGAGACAGTGTCACGTGACAACTTGCTGGGGCTACCTACTGGAGTCTAGCAGCAGGCATTTAAAGGGAAAAATTTGACAAGTCAGTCAGTCACCGGCTGACACTCGCTGACGATACATCGAAGAGGCCAGGGAACACAAGAAAGAAGACATGCACCCAACACCAGAGCTGAAGACACCTCCGAAATGGGGGGCCCCGCCACGTCAAAATGGTAGAGGAGTAGGGGTCGAAACTGGACGTGGTTCCTCCTGATGATGTCTTGAGCTAAACTGGATCATATAAAGGAGCTGTTGTGGTAGCAGACCACGAAACACGGTTGTAATTCCTCCATATGTGAAAGCGCGGGGACTTATGGTTAGGGTATTGCACTCACGATTACCAAACCTTGAGTTCGATTCTTGGGCCGGGTGACGTGTTCTGTTCTTGAGCAAAACACTTCATCTCACGTCGCTCTACTGCTGTGTGTGGTTACTGGCATGTCAAACAATAGATCCAACGGTTTCCTCTGCGTGTTGCAATAGTCGACTCAAAGAGGTTGCGGTAGGATTTGCACACCGACTTTGTAAAATCATCACCAGCAGCCACTACCCAAACACTACTACTACTACTACCAATACCACCACCACCACCACCACCACCACCACCACTACTACTACTACTACTACTACTACTACTACTACTACTACTACCAATACCACCACCACCACCACCACCACCACCACCACCACTACTACTACTACCAATACCACCCCCTACACCCCCACCACCACCACCACTACTACGTGCAGGAGGGCTGTCGCATGAGTGGGGTCATCCAGCAAGAGTAGGGAATCACCAACAAATGGTGGATGCAGGGACACGCTGTTACAATACATGACCCCATACTACTACTATAACAACAACTACTACTACTACTATCACCAATACTACCACCACCACCACCACTACTACAACTACTATTACTACTACTACTACCAATACCACCACCACCACCACCACCACTACTACTACTACTATTACTACTACTACTACCAATACCACCACCACCACCACCATCACAACCACTACTACTACCAATACCACCACCACTACCACCACTACTACTACTACCAATACCACCACCACCACCACTACCACCACTACTACTACTACCAATACCACCACCACTACCACCACTACTACTACTACCAATACCACCACCACTACCACCACTACTACTACCACCAATACCACCACCACTACCACCACTACTACTACTACCAATACCACCACCACTACCACCACTACTACTACTACCAATACCACCACCACCACCACTACCACCACTACTACTACTACCAATACCACCACCACTACCACCACCACCACCACTACTACTACTACTACTACTACTACAATACCACCACCACCACCACCACCACCACTACTACTACTACTACTACTACTACTATTACCAATTACCAATACCACCCCACCACCACCATCACAACCACTACTACTACTACTACCAATACCACCACCACCACCACTACTACTACTACTACTACTACTACTACTACCAATACCACCACCACCACCACCACCACCACTACTACTACTACTACTACTATTACCAATACCACCCCACCACCACCATCACAACCACTACTACTACTACTACCAATACCACCACCACCACCACTACTACTACTACTACTACTACCAATACCACCACCACCACCACCACCACTACTACTACTACTACTACTACTACTACTACCAATACCACCACCACCACCACCACCACCACTACTACTACTACTACTACTATTACCAATACCACCCCACCACCACCATCACAACCACTACTACTACTACTACCAATACCACCACCACCACCACTACTACTACTACTACTACTACTACTACCAATACCACCACCACCACCACCACTACTACTACTACTACTACTACTATTACCAATACCACCCCACCACCACCATCACAACCACTACTACTACTACTACTACTATTACTACTACTACTACTACTACTACCAATACCACTACCACCACCACCACCACCACCACCACCACTACTACTACTATGTACAAAACCAAATATATGGCACCCTGCATGAACTTCCAACTTGTCGCTTGAGGTCTCTGGGTGAGACTTGGAGCCAACTTGTACAAATGCAAAGCGAAAGTCAAACATAAAATAATAATGATAATAATAACAATAATAATAATAATAAATAATAATAATAATAATAATAATAATAATGATATATCGAAATTACCTTCAATCAGCCGTCTGGCCATAATTAAGATCAGCCCCAGAGCGAACTCTGAGACACAATCACTGGAAACTGTGCTGCAGTTCGCAGCAACGATGTTGCGCTTTTTGATTTCTTCCAAATTGAGATGTTCATAGCCGACTGACATGGTACACACGGCTTTCAGTTGCGATCCTGTACAAAAAAAAAGGAAGAAAAAGAAATGACATCAGAAAAGATAAAAATTATAAAAATCAATTAATGTGTGTGTGTGGAAGCACTCCGTCGGTTACGACGACGAGGGTTCCGGTTGATCCGAATCAACGGAACAGCCTGCTCGTGAAATTAACGTGCAAGTGGCTGAGCACTCCACAGACACGTGTAACCCTTAACATAGTTCTCGGGGATATTCAGCGTGACACAGAGAGTGACAAGGCCGGCCCCTTTGAAATACAGGTACAACAGAAACTGGAAGTAAGAGTGAGAGAAAGTTGTGGAGAAAGAGTGCAGCAAGGATCACCACCACCACCATCCCCTGCCGGAGCCTCGTGGAGCTTTTTAGGTGTTTTCGCTCAATAAACACTCACATCGCCCGGTCTGGGAATCGAAACCGCGATCCTATGACCGCGAGTCCGCTGCCCTAACCACTGGGCCATTGCGCCTCCGTGTCTGTGTATTTGTGTGTATAAGGCATGACTGTGTAGCCAAGAAGCTGGTCTTGCAACTGCGTTGTTTCGAGTTCAACTATAGCCTCGGCCTCGGCAATGTCTTGTGAGTGAAGGTGACATATGTGGAGGAACAACCGAATCTTAGTCAGTCAGTTGATGGGCTCCACTACCTCAAATGTTCTTAAAATTCAAATCCACATCTTTGTCTATATACCTACCTTCTCTATAATGTTGCAACTTGATATGAAAATTTTTGTATTAATGGAAAACCTCTATAACTGGCTGATGAGTGCTCAGCATTTTAAAACTGTTGTAATACTTACAACATTTAATAAAATGATGTAGTATGAAACGATCGTACCAAATTACCGGAGTCATTCTTGTTGCTTATTTTGATTATATATATGTGTGTGTGTGTGTGTGTGTGTGTGTACTTGTGTGCGTGTGTGTGTGTGTGAATGTGTGTTCTTGTCTTTGGTTTGTGTCTCCAACACCGCTTGACAACCGGTGTTGGTTTTTTTACGTTTCCTTAAGCTATGGTGCAGCAAAAGAGAGCGATAGAATAATACGAGAGTTTTTTTTTTAAGAAAAAAAAAAGGGGTCGATTTGTGGTGATTGAAACCCTTCAGAGTTGTTGTTCCATCATATACACAGTCTATTGACCGAAAGTTCTAAAAGAGAAAAAAAACATAAAAGATAAAAGAACAAAAAAGGCGCAGGAGTGGCTGTGTGGTAAGTAGCTTGTTTACGAACCACATGGTTCCGGGTTCAGTCCCACTGCGTGGCATCTTGGGCAAGTGTCTTCTATAGCCTCGGACCGACCAAAGCCTGTGAGTGGATTTGGTAGACGGGGAAACTGAAAGAAGCCCGTCATATAATATGTAATATATATATATATATATATATATATATATAGATATATAAATATATATATATATATGCGTGTGTGTGTCTGTGTTTGTCCCCCTAGCATTGCTTGACAACCGATGCTGGTGTGTTTATGTCCCCGTCACTTAGCGGTTCGGCAAAAGAGACCGATAGAATAAGTACTGGGCTTACAAAAGAATAAGTCCCGGGGGTCGAGTTGCTCGATTAAAGGCGGTGCTCCAGCATGGCCACAGTCAAATGACTGAAACAAGTAAAAGAGTAAAGAGTAAAGAGAGTATATCTTCTATTTAGGTACAAAAATTTGTAAATATACACAAACTGTACATATATTGTTAAATCCTCGGGTTAAAGAGCCCGATAGAACAAATAACAAAGAATAAGTCCTGGGGGTCGATTTGCTCGACTAAAGGCGATGCTCCAGCATGGCCGCAGTCAAATGACTGAAACAAGTAAAAGAGTAAAAAAAAAACGGTGACACAAAACAGAAATTTTTGGTGAACTCAATTTAGTATTATTGCATTCCCGCTTTAGGAAAATATATCGTCAGTTTAATCAGATTTGCAGAAAAAGTGCTACATAATATAAACAACAACAAAACAACAAACAATGCCGATCTTGAGAATCTAATAATTACTCTTTGAGACACAAGAGATCTATGTTGAAC